>NW_009204261.1:2761-29883 GCF_000690835.1 Fulmarus glacialis
GGGTCAACAACCCCGGCTATGCACCCCCCCCTCCCCAGCTTCCCCTGCACTTGGCAGAGCAGGGGGGGGCTGAAAAAAAAAGGTCCCCGGCGCACGCACCACCCAGCAACAACCAAAGCATCAATGGGGCCATCAATGCTCCTCTCATACCAAATCCAAAACACAGCAGCCCCCCAAGCTACTGGGAAGAAAGTTAACTCTGTCCCAGCCGGAACCAAGACAATTATTTATTCTGATTAACTGTAAGTGAGTTCTATCCAGAAACACCTTCAGGGTCTATTTTCTCATTGTTGCTAGGTAAAATAGAAAATTATTATAGTAAAGAGCAAATTTTGTACGTTAAGACAAAACAGTATTTTGAAGTACCGGTTCTCAACATCACACCCGATTTTTTGCTTATTTTAATGGAAAAAACTAAAACTGGGAAGGCATTTTACAAAGACAGAAGAGCCTTTGTCTTTCTGAATGGCAGTCCTGTAACAGAATACATGAGAGATGATCTTTCTCTTAATATTCAAAGTCTGTATTCATTTTACTGTTGGTCTGAGATTCTGCCAACACTGCAAATAAAGAAGTGATCTCAGTACATATTTTCTCGTATCTGTTGGTTTAGTTTAGTTACCCCAAGTGCAGCTAGCAGCAGAGCAAGGTTTTCTTCAATTTGCGATACCTGAGAAACAGAGGTAGTGTGGTGCGATCTCCCTGAGGTAGTTTCACCTGGTGCCAGTGCTTATACCCCTCAAAAAACAAAGAAAATAATAAATATGCACTGCACTGTTATTAAGTAAATCATGCTAGGCTAGGAAGGCTGATCTGCCTGGGTTGCCAGGAGTTCACAGATAGTTTCGTATTGCCAGGTGAGCGTTGCTGGAGAGGTTGAGTCATCTTCCCTTTCTGACCTGAGAGCCATCTGGGAGCCCGGAGAGCATCAGAGGAACCATCGACCCACACCGCCCGAGCTCCCCAGGGTCCAGGGTCATTCCTGAATCTCACTGTCAAGCAGTCAAAGTCAAGAAAACCCCCACAACCGGGCTGTATTTGCATGCCTCTGGTACTCTGCTTTGAGGAGGGTACGTGTCAGTGCTGCCTCTGTTGTCCGGGACCTCCATGCATCGGAAAGACTAAGATGTGCTTGGGAGTGTCCCCTGCAAACACAGAAGGAAAATTTGGCAGTGTTCTACCCCTTCTCTGCTCTCCTCTGTTCCCTCTGACTGATTTTGATCATACATTGATCACTACGTTGCACCATTAAGCACCAGATATAACAGTTTTGCCCCCAAGTTACCAGTGCCAACTGCATGTGGGATAACAACATGCAAATTGTGTGGAGGGTGCATGCAAGCCACGTGTGAATAGATACTTTTAAAGTGCAGTTTAAATACTTCTTTAAGGTAATAAATGGAGAATTAGTATCGGGTGAAAATGCAGAATAACACAGAAAACTTGGTGGCCTGGAAAATTTATGTTGACTTGACACAAGGGATTTTATAGAAAGAGTTCGACGTGCAGTTTGTATTGAGCCAGTTTGAGGACCCTTATTTTAGAGCTGGAGGAGAAGGTGTATTTTCTACTGTGCTGATAATATGTTACCTGTTGAGCTGTGTGTAAACTGACCTTTTTTGGCTGGTCACATAGCAGCTGGGCTGCCATCTGCATAAAGTAAGATGGCAGGTGATGAGTGAGGGAAGAGCAAATACTCTTAGCAGCAGCAGCAGCAGGAGCAGCAAGAAGGACCTTTCAGTTGTGTTTGCTTTACTTTCCCCGGTGTTTGTCAACAGCAGATGTGCTCAGGAAGTTTCAGTCTTGGAAACTTGACTGGAAGGGAAGACGTGAGACTCATTGTGTGATTATTGATTTATAGCATCGAATAAAAAAAAAAAAAATCCACCTTGCAAAAAACCAGCATAATAGGAGAAAAGCCAACGTTCTTTATTAATGATCTATTTCTTTCATACTGCTGTTATATTTTTATTTAGAAGTAAGTCAAGTTTATCACAGGCTTGTCTTACCCTTCAAATCATGCAGTTTAATCTGTATATTGAGAACTCTTTACTATCATAAGAGTTATTGCTGTACATTGAATATTTTAACACATTCATATATTTTAGGTTACTAAAACCACAGAAAGCACTATTGCAACCTAAACAAAGTGTATTAAAATAGACTTACTATGGTTCCAATCCTTGCAAAAATTGTATTAGCCGATACTTTCACCTCAGAGATTCTTTCAGGGAAACTCAAAATTTTCCAATTTCCTTTTAATTATCATATAAATTAGCTATGCTTTTGGGAAGGGTGGAGTTGGAGGGTCAAATTGTAAAGGTTTTGGTTATTTCACATTTTAACATTAGCTACCATCCGTAGCAGAAAATGAGAGTGTAAATATTCTTGTTGAGGCATATTCAAATGCCTCAGTGACAGGTCAAGAATAAAAATCTAGTAGATAGTTAGTCATTGCAGGACCACACTATAGATTACAAAATATTAAAAGGTACAATCTTCTTCGTAGCAAGGCAAGAGTAATATGAATGCAACAATTAAGTGTACGAAATGTGAATATGAAAAAACCATAGAATAGTAGAAATGTCATCCACTTTATAGAAAAATTACCAGCTACGCAGGTTGTAGCACTTAAATTTTCAGTGCTGATGTGTAACCTCATTTAGAATAATGTGAACTGGGGTTTTGGGAGGGGCATGTATTCCTGTATCAAAAACTTCAACAAAGAAATAAATTATGGAAGGAAAGCGCAGGGCCTGCATCGCCTTAGTGATTGCTCCTCTGCTTGTGAATATTAGAAGTGAAAGCTTTTTGCCTTGTGACCACAGAAGGAATGCTTCTATTTTGCAGCAAAACACCTGGTGGGCAAAGAATCTTCCTCTGTTCCTTTTGATCCACAGCAAACTTCATGCCCCCAACATTAATTTTCTATTATGAATATGAGGAAATTTCCAACTACTCTCTTTGTTGGTTTGCTTTATTTTTGCAGTATACAGCTAGTTAAAGCAACAGAGGTCCTCCAGACCTCTAGGGAAAGGTAAAAGGCACAAAGCCTTGTGCCTTAGGGACAGCAACAATATAAAACTGTCACTTTTTTTCTTCTCCCTCTACCTCTCTCCACATTTTTTTCTACTGCTTTCTTCCTCCAGCATCCTCTGAAACCCTTTAAGGCAACTGAAGGCTGATGGTAAAAAGGAAGCAATAGAAAAAAGAAAAAGGAGTGTGTAAGAAAGGTTTAAAAGGGACAATAAGAAAAAGAAATAAACCCATAAGCTGGTCTGCCATGTCAACATGTCAACAAAAACATGAAGGTGGATACTACTAGAGCAGAAAACGGTATCCAGTTCCTATTGGAAGCTGATGGGAAGTTTAGTAGAGAGAAGTGTGCACGTGCGCAAACCCAGACACGTGCCACGTGAAGCAAAAAAACAGTTTTCAGAGAGACGAGGGAGATAAAAAAAGAACAGTTTTAAAGAGATTTCTTTTTCCCTCCTGATTTATGAATTCCATGAGAAGGTGCTATTTTCTTTTCCTTTTGAAGCTGTTAGATTATACAGAGAATTGCAGGAGCTGGTGCACAGATGTCATGTCACCAAAATACAGCAATCTGCAAAGCAGGGTACCTCTCTGGACTGTCAGTGTGGGATTTAGCTCATCACATATAAACATCTACAGCGTTTATATGCTATCTCTGAGCTAGTCATCCTCTCATTAAAAGACAAGAGAAACAGACGTTTCTAGGGCGTGATTTATCTTTTCAAGAGTAAGACATTTCTGTTTGATTAGAGAAATCATGTCCTAAAAGCATCTGTTTTTATCCATTTGGTTTCAAGCAAGCCTGGACTGAAGAGCTTCAGACACAGACATTAACAGTGAAGACGTAGCATTAAGAGGAGATGAACCGTATTTTTTGCTTTGAGTTCTGAGAGGTCATGATTACCACATGAAGAAGCGATCTCTTAACTCTCCTTGAAGCATTGTGAGGGCAGATAAAGGAACAAGAATTTCTGTTTCTCTCTTTGGTCCCTGTGGGAACCCTCCCGTGCGCTTGTGCCAATAAGATTTATATGGCAAACTACATTAATCCAGACAAACAAGGCACTGTGGAAAACAGAGGAGTCAGCCTCAGCCTGCCTGGTCTTACATCAATAACTTGCTTTATCAGTAGTCCCCTAATGAATGCCGTGGAAAAATATTTTGTCTCCCATACTATGCTCTTGCTTGGAGATGCGCAAGGCTATCCTGTTTGCACAGATTTAAGTAATGGCTACAGGTGATTTTAACTGATGACTGTAGAGACAGTGATACTTTGTGAGCCAGCACTTTCCTCTGGAAGTGTAATTTGATTGTGTAAGCCAAAGACGTTTTGAGGATATTGAATTTCTGTGCTGCTTTAGAATGAATTGTGGGGCAATGTGGCAAGCCACTATCATTTCTTTAAAAAAAAAAAAGTTCAATTCCCAGAAAATTTGTAATGCATTGTGGTTATTCATAGCAGCTGCTTGCTTCCTTAGCAGTAATTTTTAGGACATTTATTTGTAAGAGAATGTTTTGAGTAAAGAAGGGGAGAAAAGGGATGTCCTGTGTCCTAATCTGTCATTGCTGTCAGTTATTTCTGGGTCAACCAACTAGGTGCCTACTACAGAAATGAACCACTTTTGGTTCTTACTTTCCTACCAGTTATTCTAAACAAAACAGCACACAAACAAAAAAAATACACTAGTATAGTTAGGGCCAATCCATCAATTTGTGTAATCTGTGGCTTGGCAGACCTTTGGCAATTTATGCTATCTGAGGATGTGACCTGCACCTTTTATAGTCTCTTAAAATCTAAACAAAGCCTTGTATTTCAGATTTAACATTTCCTTAATTTGCAAAATGTATTTGACTTTGATACTGCTAGTGAGGGAAACATTCCTCCAAGTGTGAGACCTGTGGAAAACATCAGAGAACAAATCCCATTCTGCATTCAGCATATATTTGAATCTGCTAATGCCAGACGGAATACATTTTCCCCCTCTTACCCGTCCCTCAGAGGCAACCACCTATGAGTTACATTCTTCCTCTTTTAATGAAAAGGTCCTACATTAAAGACCTCCTTCTTTCTAAGTTTCCTTGCTTTTAAGCAGCAAACCAATTCAAAGCAAGCGCCCTCACATGCAGAAAAACATTTGTTTACAGAGAATAATTCCTCCCTGGTGTTTGCCACATATTTATTTTGTCTCAGCACTATAAAAAAGGGCCTTGTTGCTGACTCAGAAGGAGCTCATTACAGAAAGACTTCACCTTTCAGTTGCAAAAGATGTTTCCTTGAAATGATAATGTAATGAGTGTTAGATCAGCTGTATGTAGCCGTTAGGCTATTCTTTTGATCAGTTGGAAATGCATTTGTTAAAAAGCTGCTTTATTGATTTCCTGGCTGGTTTTTATACTGTTTGGATCACTGTACACACACACACACACATCACATTTTTACCACTTCAAAGTGGTTAATAAATTCACACTACTCAGGAGATTGAACACGAAATGGAGTGAACCCTTTCTATGGAGAACTCTGTTGTTCAACCTTTGATAGAAAGTCTTAGCTGCACGCTGAGTGTCTCCTTTAAAATATTTTTAAAACAATCTGCCACAAAGAGAACAGCTTACACTAAAGCAAAAGAATATGGCTGCCAGGGATATAAACATAGAGAGGGGTTGTGATTAAGATTTCAGTAAGTCCAGATGAGAAAATATTGCTGAGCTTGTACAGGCTTAGTGCAGATATTCTTTCCTGCTAACCTATCCACATTTACTATTTCCACTTTGTTGTTTTCATGATGTATTATCAGTAAAAGTTTGAGACATTGCAAGTGTTACAGTCAAACATATGCTTCTACATATAAATTGCTAGAACTATGCAAAATATCTGTAGTTAAACTTAAATGTCATGGGCTTTGTTAGCCTTGGATCTCTCTTGGAACACAGTTTTAGAAGTAGGTTATTGCATTGAAGTGTGGATCAAAATTTCTGTTTGATCAAGTTTTAAGATATTTTATCTTTTCTTTTTTTCTTTTATTTTTTGTTGTTTTGGTTTATTAACCTGCTAATATCCTTTTGTGATCACAAATCTGAGGAGCCATGCTTGAATTATTTAGGTGAGCCTTGTGAATGGAAATCTGAAGGAACTGTTTTAACTGTGTTGTAATTCGTCTTTAATTCCCTAGCTAAGGACACTCATGCTTCCTTTCCTTTGTCCGCACAGAGCTGCTAACCTGCATTTCATATCAATATGATGCTAGTGTTAGCAGCAAGCTTTTATACCCCTGTGATGTCTATGAAATACGATCTACAATTTGACTACATATTTACCAGGCCATTCAAATGACCATGCTATGCATTTAAGTGCTTAGCTTTGGCTGTGTCCAGGGTAGGCTATCAAGTCAGAAGATGCTGTCTTGACATGAGTTTTAAGTTTTTTCAGGTGGTTAAATTAAAATGCCCAAACTGAAGCTTTCTAGTGTTGTGAAGTTATTGAAGTTATCAGGTATGAAATTATGAAAATGAAATTACCCAGAAGGACTTAAGGATATTTTCACTGTTTTGTGCATAAATATCCACATATGTGCAGCATCCAAGGAACCTTGAGCATGAGGAATAGAATAGAAATATTTAACAGAAACCATTTAAATTTCAGTACCTGAGTCTTCTATCTATAAAATAGGAATAATAGACTTCTTTGCCTCTCAAAAGGATTGGGAAAATAAATATATTAAAGATTGCAAAGAACTGGAGTATTATGGTAATTGATACCATATGCCCAACTAAGATAGCTGGGAACAATTTCTGAAGAGGCAGGAGTTTTATTCATAGACTCCCAGATTCATTAAGGGTGTGAGGGACCTTTAGAGTTGTTCTGGTCCAACTCCCCGCTCAAAGCAGGGCCGGCAAATCTTCTCTTTCTCAATCTAATTCTATGAATAGTAGGTATCTGACCTTGGAAAAGATGGAAGGTAACTCTTAAAGCTCATTAAACAAGTACCTTTTAAATTTTATTTCATTGGCAAAATTGAAACAAAGCCAGTTAGGAAATAAAACATTGTTTTCAATTCCTGAAAAAGTATAGCGAGCAATACGGAATGGAGTTTGATGCTTTATTTCTTTAATTTGTAAAATCTTAAATATTAAAGTTTTTAGATTAATAATGACTTATTAAAATTTTCACAATGTTAAAATTCATTGTTTATTTAGTCTTTAATTTAAGGAAAATCTAGCCTGATTAATGCAATCCCAGAGCATTTTGACGTCAACAAATCAGTACTTGTCACTGGAAAATGAATATATCTCACAGAAAAATATTGCCAGTTTCTGTCCTGTTGTTTATTTTTTTCCTTCTAAAAATAATAAAGATCTGTTTTCTTCTAAGATGCTCCTTTAGTTAGCTAGATTTAGATGTATAGACAGAATGAAGAAAACCACTGTTGTTTCTGAGGGAGGATTTTTATTTCTGGACTTGTGGCAGCTTTTTAAGTTGTAGAGTTTTTCTTTATTAGACAGCATATAATTTCACCTTGATCTCAGGAGTTGTATGTTAAAGCATTTACAAAAATTTAAGATTAATCTTTTGGGCTAGTGAATGACTTTTTGCCAGTCAGTCTTTAAAGTTTATCCTCATAATGATGCGAAGATAGCAGAGAAGGGCATCTTGTTATCTGATTCCAGATCTCTGCAGATGAGTATATTCCCTTCTTGGATGGAATGCAGATTTGAGCCTTGACGAGAAATCTCTCCATCGTATAAGCCACACCTACAGAAAGATGGCGCATGTTTGGATATGCCTGTTTGGCAAAGTGGTGGGGTAACATCCCATGGTTTACGGGACTGCTGTGGCCGGTGATTGGCAGGAAATGACCTCCTCAGTGAGTGGAGAAGGCAATTATTCAACAAATGGACAGACTCAGTCCTGTGTGTTGAGTATAGCCTGCACTTTTGTCAATGTATTGAAAGCCTGTATTAATGATGTTTTTGAACAGGAGGGTTTGTCTTTCTCTCTTTTCATTGAAGACACCTATGCCTGTGATTAGCTTGATAAGAGATATGTAAAGGAGACAAAGGATATGTAAAGGATATGAATTTTGTGTTCAAACAGTGGTAAGTGCTTTAGACAGCTGCCATATTTCTCAGCAGGTGAGAGGGAAATGTGAAGACATAAGTACAAGATAGAAATCACTCAAACTAGCCCTGCATATGCTTACTAGTAATTTAGTTCTACCAAATTGGTGTTGATCTTGAGAGAATTATTTAATAATTGTTTACTCCTTAATATTTTCCTTAATATTTTAAGACAGCGATATGTTGCTTAGATTCTGTTTAACCCTTGGCAGTCACTGAAATGTCTCTCAAAGCCCTTCAAATGCTTATACTGAAAATGCTGCCTATTCTTTTACACTGTGGATATCCATCTATCTAACCTAGTCCAATGTATTACTCATCATCTTATGATGAAGGTAGTTTCTAGGTTAACTCTCATACGAAACCAAAACAAACAAAAAAGCAAACAAAACCCCCCAAAACTAATGTTCAGTTTTAATAACTACTTTCCTGAATATTATATTAAACCAGGATAGATTATGAGAAAGTTATTCATCTGATGTACTTTCTAAAAATGCATGGTATACCTATCATGTTTTGAGCAGTAGATCTCTTTGTACTCTTTCACCTTTCAGAGATTGAAACATCACTTTTATAATTAATATTTTTACCCTTTGATCAGATGTCAGTCTCATTTCCCTGCATTTCTTTTTAGACCATTGAGTCCTTTGAATGCTTAGTGGTCTGCATAGAGCTTTGGCCCCATGTTGCAAGCTTTGCTCTCTGTTGCTATGCCTCATTAAGCACATAAAAATATATTAATATATTTTTAAATAGTTATAATGTTCTTAGTGTTACTTTTCCATATAAACAGTTGCTTTTCTTGTGACAGGTGTGTCATGAGTATAAGGGGAAGTATTTGATCCTGAGGCGGGATTAATGACTCAAGAGACAATCTCTCTCTTTCCTGCACACGCTGGGTAATACCCACACTGGGAAGAAGTTTTTGAACCAGTACTTCAAAGCAGAGGGGTTCATTAGCTTTGGAAATCAGCTTATCCAATATATAATGAATGGACCACTGCATTCTGAGGCCAAACAGTGCTCATGATCTAGTTCTTTATTATTAGATTCTTTTTAGATTTTGTACTACTGCTACTTCATCATCTTGTTTATTCTCTTCACTTTTTGAACTATGCGGGAAATGCTGTGCATTTCCCCTTGGAATTAGGGATGGGGTAAGGCTATGTTATCTTGTTTTTGTTAAAACTACTGTCGTTTTTGTTCTGACAATTGAAAATTGTGATGTGTCTGATCAGGTTACAAACACCAAGGAATGTTTATGAATGTGTGCTGTGGCTTGGAAATACAATGGGAACGTTAAGTAGAGTTTCAAGTGTGTGTGTTAACTGACAGAGAGAGGGAGCGAGGGAGGGAGGAAGAGTGCAAGGAAAAGTTAACTGCTCTGACTGATGTGTGACAACTGCTAAGAAGCTGGAAGGTGGCATGATCAGCAATGCAGCTGCAGCCCCAAAAGGGCCTGGATGTCAACCAAAAGGTTGCAAAGCTCTGAGTCCTCAGGAGGAGATGAGGAATCAAATGACACTGAGTGCATGGTGGTGGTTTAACTGGGGACTTTGTTGTCATTCTCAGACTCTGAATCATAGAATCGTAGAATAGTTTGGGTTGGAATGGGTCCTTAAAGGTCACCTAGTCCAACCCCCCTGCAATTAGCAGGGACATCTTCAACTAGATCAGGTTGCTCAGAGCCCCATCCAACCTGACCTTGAATGTTTCCAGGGATGGGGCATCTACAACCTCTCCAGGCAACCTGTTTCAGTGTTTCACCACCCTCATCATGAAAAAAAGTCTTCCTTATATCTAATCAGAATCTATCCTCTTTTAGTTTAAAACCATTACCCCTTGTCCTATCGCTACAGGCCCTGTTAAAAATTCTGTCCCCATATTTCTTATAAGCCCCCTTTAAGCATTGAAAGGCTGCAATAAGGTCTCCCTGGAGCCTTCTCTTCTCCAGGCTGAACAACCCCAACTCTCTCAGCCTTTCCTCATAGGAGAGGTGTTCCATCCCTCTGACCATCTTCGTGGCCCTCCTCTGGACCTGCTCCAACAGGTCCATGTCTTTCCTGTGCTGAGGACTCCAGAGTTTGATGCAGTACTCCAGGTGGTGCCTCGCCAGAGCGGAATAGAGGGGCAGAATCACCTCCCACAGGAGACTCTGTGAGTGTCTCTACTGATTTCTTCTGCAAGAAAAAGTTTTTCTTGGTCTATATTATGTGTGCATTTCTATTGCAAACCTGTCACAGAAGAAACTACTATGGTTCTTGAATTGTTCCTAGGTATATCAAACAGTAGTCTACAAGCACCACTGGTGAGATCATGGCTGAAATTGCATCTCATTCAGTCTCCATGCTAAAAAGGATGTAGCAAATCAGAGCTCAGAAAAAAGCTCTAAAAAAAGCTCCCGAATAATCTGACTGATTAAAGCTCTGAATAATCCTGAAAATGCACCTTACTGTGAATAAGTTAAAGAGCAGGGTCTATTTTGCTTATCAAAGCAAATGTTGTCTTTGATAAGCTTTCAAGAATTTTACCATTATATAAGTATATACTCAAGGAGAAACTCTTCTAATTTAATGAAAGAGCAATAAAATCTGGAAACTGTGGACTTTAGTGTTAGAGTGCTTACATTTGTTAATTTTTACATTATCTCCTAGCTCAAAAGTAGCATTGGATGATATAACCATTGGAACATATTGTGAAGTGTTGTGGTCATTTCCTTACTCTGTTGTCTTTCAGTCCAGTCCTTGGGTAGCCTTCTAAAAGGTAAGTTTGGGACAGCTAAGAGGTTATGAAGACAATGCTGGAATGACCAAGGCAAAATTTCTGTGCCCTGTGATAGGAGGGATGAGGATAGATGTTGATAATGTTCCTGAGAAACGTTCTTATGTAGATTAATGTCTTTCTTAAAACAAGGGTGAGAATGTTTCTTACTCCACCTGGCCTTTTTCCAGTTTGCTTAAAGTAACCAAAGCTGCATCAGAGTGAACAGAATGATTGCAGCCAGCTTAAACGGTTGTTAGATAGGGCTCAGTGGCTACATCTTTACTGATAAATAAAACAGGAGTAGGGAGTGAGCTGGAGTGCCAGACTGTCCAGTGCTGATTGTGCAAACACTGCCTAGTTATTAGTGGGCTCTTGGGCATGATTTTGGCCAGTGCCAGCCAGACACTATGGCCTGCAGTGCTCAGAGGAAACCATGTACTTCCCAAGCAAGTAGTATGGACAAGACTACACCAGGGATGACTCCTGCCATCTTACCCTGTCATCAACAGTGTGTGGATGGCATTGGGACTGGTGGACCTCTGATACCACTCAGAAAGTACATGAGAAATCCCATTTTATTTTTGTTTCACTGAATCCCATTTGTCATTTATTACCTAAATAGTACAATGGATTATGGAAAAAGGTTAGTAAAAAAATATAATTGCTGTGCTATTTTGATAGAAAACATGTTTAGATATGGCCACCAGGGCAGGTGGAGCACTGCTGGTGGGCAGCATAGCAGCAGTTTGCTTCATGAGTCTTACCAGACCATGTCCTGCTGACTGAGTATAAATATACCAGCAGTGCTGAGTTTCTAATGCTGGAGCTGTTCAGAGGCTTGAAGGGAGGCTTGAAGGGAGGCAGGTTTTTTCTCTGTTTGTATTTCAATGCTGGTTTTCATATTCTGTCATTTGTGTGTGATTCCATGATCAAAACGGCTTGTTTTCTAAGCCTCTTGCCAATAGCTGGGGCTGTGGCAGAGTGAGGCTTGTATGTTCTGGCTGACTTCATGACCCTTGGCTCAGTTTGGCCCTTCATAGAGTGATTCTTGAAATATCCCATTGACTGTTATTGAGTGGATTGTGCACTGGCAGCTGATGCTCCTAATGAAGGGGCAAGATTGCGCTGTTGCATGGAATGCGTAGTTTGCTTTCTTAAAGGCAGCTTTCCCTCATGCAACTGGACCCTACCTCTCCCTACTATGTAACGTGGTACAAGGCCAGTGTTTCAATCCTGCAGGAGCACCGTGTGCTCCGCTACTCACGCTACCTGAAAAAGGGCTGTTTATTCCACTTGCCTGAAGTACTGCAGTGATGCAGCTCTGCCAGTGTATCAGTCCGGCACCGTAAAATTTACCGACTCTGCTTGCCTGGTGGCATTTTGATAGAGATGCCTCTACCAGTTCACGGAGGCAGACAGGCAAATAGCGTGTTTGTGTTTGTTCCGCATTGCTCTCGCTTTATTTCCTCATGGAGTCATTCCTTGCCAGGTAAGAACTAGAGAAAGAATGGAAGTCTAAACAAATGTGTCTTCGGGGAGAATAACCTGATGACTCAAAGGAGTTACCTACAGTCAGTTTAGCATGTTCTTTGATTGCAAAGTGCTGTTAATATCTGTCTTACAGCAACTTGAATATTTTTCCCTCTGTTTGGGCCTTTTTTCTATCTGAAGTCAGTCTTACAGAAATCAACACTAAAGCAAAAAGGCAAAATACACCACTTCTGTAAACAGCAGAATTGAGCAACCAATGGAGCACTGAGCAATGGAGTTGCTGCCCCTTTTTTAGTCACAAAAGTAACAACAGAAGACTGCAATTATATCTCTGATTACTCTTTTAAGGCATATGAGGTCTTGTCTAAATTCATGGTTTTTGACAAGTGGTGAAGCTGAAATACCTCATTTAAAATGTTAAAAAGGCCTCCAAAGAAATCCCAGAAGAAATAAACTAAAACAGTGACTCAGGGAATCTGATACAATTTCACTATCCCATAGAGACTTTTTCTGTTGGGGAAGATGTTTTGTTAATGAATATGTTAAATCCTGGGACAATCCTGTTTTTTAACTCAATTTTCACACATTCTTTTCACACACGAATATATTGCACACTTAGATTACCTCTGCCTTTCAAACTCATAGGAAACATTTCCTGGAAATAAAGAATAGAGCTCAAGACCAGAAACGAGTCAGTATTATAATGAGGAGAAGTTTTGTACTTCCTAATCCTTTCTGTCTCCAAGGGAATGTTTTCTCATCCAAGGTGAAATTTTGGAAGTTGAGTACATGTGCATGTGCACACATATATGTTAATGACAAAGACTCTGTACCAAATTCTGTTCTTTCTTTTTTTTCCATTTTCCAAGCTGAAATACACTGGGTTAATAGTCAGGGTTCTGCTGTAGTTAATACTTGCCTGGAAAATAGCCACATGTAAGAATTCACTGATCCAGAAATGGGAGAAACAAAATCAATCAGTGAGTCAGTGACAGCGAATCTGACGGACCTCTGAGCACTGCTAGCACAGATGATGTTCTTTGCTTGCAGGTTCAGCCAGTAGGGAGATAAAATTGGAATCTTTGCCAGCTCTTCTCCCATGTTCTGCAATCACTGGAAGCAGATCTGAGTAAACAAAATTCTCAATGCTAGTTTATCTGGCAGTACAGTCTCAGAAGCTTTGTAAAAGGAGGACAGTGGCCTCTGTACTTAATACCTTGAAGGATCAGTGAAATTAAATGGTAGCATCCTCAACGTCTTATTCCTTTCCTCTTTTTCTGAGTTTTATGGGGGCTTTTTTGTTTTTGTTTTTATTGTTTTTTTTTTTTTTTTTTTTTAATTCTCAATGCTAGTTTATCTGGCAGTACAGTCTCAGAAGCTTTGTAAAAGGAGGACAGTGGCCTCTGTACTTAATACCTTGAAGGATCAGTGAAATTAAATGGTAGCATCCTCAACGTCTTATTCCTTTCCTCTTTTTCTGAGTTTTATGGGGGCTTTTTTGTTTTTGTTTTTATTGTTTTTTTTTTTTTTTTTTTTTCATGCAAGGTGATTTGAAAGAGTACACATATGTGTATTCAGAGAGTTGTGAAGTGGGAAGACTCCTACATCATATACATGGACATCTTTTTGAAAAGGTACATGTTGCAAATAGCCTTTATGTAAGCAGTAATGCAATTTCATGCTCCTGTATAGCAAAGCATGGCTAATGCCAAGAAGTTGTCAGATAGTAGTGGGGATATTGAAGAACTGCAAGTAGTGAAATGGCAGACTGTAAACACAGTCTGTATGACAGTACTGTAAACACAGCACTTAAATAATAGCCAGCAAACACAGCAAGTACCTTGTGTGAGAAAGAAGAAAATGGTATTGGCAAATTAACTTTTTAAATGCCACAAAGATAAAAACATACCTTTGTAAAAAGTCAAATAGGTGTTTTTATGCATATAAATTTCCTCTCTAACTTCCTAAAGAAAATAATGGCAGTGGCTTATTGGCTATGAGACTGGAAAATATGGCATATAAACGTCATGCACTTGTGTATGAATTTTTTCCCCCATTGCCGCTTTCTTTTCTTTCTGGCTCTGTACTTTCATTGTTTCCTATTAAGAGAGAATGAGGAGGGTTCCTTTGCTCTGGTAAATGGCCTATGTACTTCCCACACTTTTTCATTTTGTTCTCTTGGTCTTATTTTTTCTGTGGTAAATGTTGAGGAGCTGTATGCTTTTTCCCATGTTGAGTAGATGCTAACACAAGATAAATAAAGAAATGACTGATTAACTTTGCAGCTTCAGTGTAAAACTATTGCTGACTCAAATGTTAGAGAAATGGAATAGTTCCTTTTTCTCCCTTTTCCTAACTTGAAAATGTTGATTCTTTGAAGAGGTGAATACATGTCTCTTTGAATTTTTCAACTTTGAGGAAAAAATTAATTGAATTGAGTGCCAACATAAATGTTTTCACATGAAACAATGTGCATGCATGTGCCAGGAAAATGCATTTAAGTGACAGTAGGTGGCTGAATGCATCAAAAGAAATCAGATTTGATATACACTGAATTATTATAGCAATGTGTTAACTTTTTATATTGTGACTGCAAGAGGAAGAGATCTATCAATATGCAAATTGACTTCATGCTAAACCAAGCATCCTCTAGTAGGCAAAGTTAAGCTGTATGTATGAGGGTTATAGTCCTATTCAGGTTCAAAGGGTTATTTTGAAGTACTGTGTATTATATAAACAGAAATTGCAAGGGGTGAATAAAGAGCAAACCTGCTGGTGCCAAGCTGCAGAGAAGGTAGGATATGTTGGTGTATTTTATTAAGAAGCAAATAAGAGTAACTTTTGACGAGATAAAAGATGCTGATTAAAAATATTCTAATATATTTACAGAGTAACTACACTAGAAATGTTGATAGCTAGAGGGTGTTAGCAAAAGGAGCAGAACTGGGATGAGTGGCAGAGGTAGCACTTTAGCTTGTGTGGCAAAAGTACCTCTGTATTCAGAAAGTGCTGTATAAACCTGCTGTGGTCATTCAGGCACATTGGAAATCTTAAGTGTACAGGCACGTCATGAGTGGGGAATGTGGAACTGAAGTCAGCGATGCGATGGAGCAAATTGTGCCTCAAAGGAAACCACAACAGAAATAAGTGCAGGAGGTTATGCGCTGTTCTGCCCACCTCTTAAATTACAGAGAAGAAACAGAAATCAAAATGCTCTTTGGAGCTTTTCTGGACTTGCTGATGCTAAAAGACAGAGGTGGTATAGCCTTCTGGAGTCTGAATGTTTCTATTCTGAGAGTGGCAGGGAAGTATTTCCTCTCAGTTTAACATTCAGGAAAGCTGGGAAATCCTACTGTGATGGCAACTGACTGGCCACGTGAAATATAGTCCACAGTCACAGACCATAACTTTGTTCAACTCAGTGAAGTTATTTTTGGACCTGTTGTTGGTATCTGTCCCTTCTTGTGCTTTAACGTACCTGATGGCAGAAGAATGACTACAGACTGCCCTGTATGCATACGTTTCAGTATGTCACTATGACGTTCTCTGTGCCATGTATGCCTCTCTGTGCTTATATGAGAGTGCTATTCACTTGTGGTTTATTTTGAAGCAATAGGTGAGGGATGCACAATGTGGATGACATCAGTTTAATACAGTGTTTTACTTCTTCAGCTGGCCTAGAATACCCTTCAGAATTCACTTTGTATAGAGAAAGGAGGACAGACTCGTCCAGCTGTGATTTTTAGAAGCTGCCTCTTACAATGCACAGGATGCTGCAGGGAACAAACTTTCCGCAGCCTCAGTTCTAGGACAGAGCAGAGAGTCATTATCCCATTTAACTACCTGTTCTGACAGCCAAGCGTGCCTCTGTCTTCTCGTAATAACAATTTGTTTTTATGGCACCTGCTTTGGGAGGTAGCCAGATTACTTTCCTATTGCCAACTGTAACCTCTGCCTTAGTGTGTGTAACGTCCAGGTATGAGATTTTTTTTTTTGAAAGAAACAGCAAAGCATTCTAAGACAATAATCGATTTGCGAGAAACAAAGTTATTAGTGGCTAGTGAAGTGCACCATCTTCTAGTTATTTCTGTTGTGGGTCTGGGTTCCTTAAAAAATGCTACAGCTCTGCTAAGAATGATAAGCCCCTTCCCTGCTTTTCTTTATTTATTTTTAGAAATGGCTGTATGCCCGCTGGTTGCAGGATCTGAGTATCTGGACTTGTGGTTCTAATAATTTCACCAACCAGCCACTCGGTATGCGAATTTAGCAGTGACAACACAGGTTAAATACAACTGTTACTGGATGGTTTAATCATTTTTCATATTACTTGGTCTTGCATTTTAAATGGTGGTGACAATGCAGAATATTATCTTCCATGTTTGGTGGATAGTATTGCTCGAATGATGTTTCGTGATCCAAGTAAAACTGACAAGAGCATAACAAAGTACAAATAGAATATCAACCGTCACTGACCATGAACTGGGTGTGCATTGTATACAATTTTAGGAAGAGAGTCTTCTCTGTTGTTACAAACGGTTTGCACATTTCAAATTCTTTCGTTTGCCTAATGAAAAATACCTCATCAAACGTGCTTTAGGTCTAAGAGCAGTGCACATTTAACCAAGAGTTAATTAAGTTAACAGGGTTTAGAAATGAACATAATGCACACTTTGGAATTTTCATTCTGGCATGATTGAATACATTTGGCTGAAATACCGCGTAACTGGCAAGCACCAGGAAGGTGGTTTGCTGTTTTCGTGCTGTAAATGAATGTTAACTATGCTCAGGGCTTTGGGTGACTTAATTGGCTATTTTTTTCTGGACATCCCTAGAACTTGGGTGTGTCCAAAATTAAAAAGGATCCAGCTGTGGAGGCAGTCAAAGTAAGAAGAAAAGAGGTTACTGGCTTAAAAGCTGAGTTTGGGGAAAGAAGGGAGGGAAGAGATGCTGCATCTGTGTGCATTTAGTTGCAGAGGGATCGGTAGAAAACGGAGACCACATAGACTAAGCATTCAAACCGTCTCTTTCTGCTAAGGGCCAAATGATGCATTCTGATTTACTCACTAAATAGAGGTTTTTTTCTCATCTTTGAACCCTTAAATAGACACATAGTGCTGGGAAAAAACGTTTGAAATTTCAGACAATTCTTTTTTCAGTGTTTGCCATGTTCCACCATGTTTTACATTTTTCTAGTTCTGTGTAATAAGCAAACCAATAATGAAATTATGATACCCTGCCACGAACACGACGGACTCTGCTATTACAAATAACAGGAACATAGCATGTGATGTTCATTGTGCTTCTGGGACACCTGAGGAAGGCTCTGAAGGCCCACGCTGCCTAAGGGAGCAGCCCACGTGCGCAGCCTGGCCCCTGAGCTGGGATCAGTACTGAGTATTGGCAGCGCATGATGTGGTTAATGTCACTTTCTGTCTGTGATGTACATCAGGGGTGCCCAGCTCAGCAGAGCAGGTGGCCAAAGAAAATCCAGGTTGTCAGGACAGGTCCCAGTTTCCACCTCTTACCAAAGTCTGCTTCCTCATTTCCCTCCTGCAGTAATGCCCTTACAGCAAGGTCCTGCCCCGCTGACCTTCACGTGACCTGTCTTCTCTCATCTTATCCATAACTGTACCAGTTTACTTATCAAGAGGAGAGAGCCAGCTTTCTTCTGGGGCTTTCTGCTTTAGAGCTGTTTTTGTTTACCTGTTCACACTTTGGCCAGCTCACCTAACAGCCAGCCAAGAATGCCTTTCTCCTGTGTGCTGTGAGCCCAACACTACCTGTGCACTTTCTGGATGGGCTACAGGCACACGGCAAGGGTGTCACTGTCTACGCAGGAGAATCCCCATCCCTGGCCAGGAGAAAGCCAGCACGTGGGATGTCCCACACTGTTAGCAGGCTGGACAAGCTACTTTTTAAGTCTGAGTATTGGCATAGGCGGGAGAGAGTGCATCATGCCATTGGGCTATGTGTGGTTATACTTGGTTTTTTGGGTGGCTGAGAGCAATATAAATTGCTATATAGCAATATAAATTGCTATATATCCTAGAATATAGGGTTGTAAAATTTGAAAACAAAAAACCAAAGCTAGTTACATGTGCAGAAATGCTGTTTATGTCCATGGGTCCTGTGTATTTTGTTGTTTATTGCTTCATGTTCCTCCTTACTCTCTTTATTTCTGGTTTCTTTGTGTTTACGGTCTCCCTGGCTTATTAACTCTGCAGTGCCATCTTTGCTGGTGGTGACAGGCTGTCACACGACTGTAGATTTCCCCATTATAGAACCCCGTTAGTGACAAACACTCACTCATTGCCCAGCGCTGGTCCAAAATCACAACTGGAAAAATCAGAAATCCAATCTCTGAAGCTTCCCACTGAGGGCTACCTGAAACTCCTTCAGCTCTCACCCTCCCCTCTGTCTGTCTCTTCTACTCACCGCCACTACCACAACCGCTGCTCCCATTGTGACTGAATCACAGTCCCTCGGCTGCAGCGAGCATGGTGGGTGTGTGCTCCGGTGCCATGTTAAGCCAGAGCAACGTGGCAAGCTGCCGAGGGCTTATCGGAGACCATGCGACCGAGCAGTCATTAATGGATGTTAATTTCATCTACCTTTTTCTTTTTCCCAATTGTACTTAATGCTTCTCTCCAAAAGCTGGGCTCTCTAGGAATACCATCATTCCCATAAGCCTGTTGAGTACTCAGAGAAGACTAGAAGAGAGCTGTAGTGGTGCATTCTGAAGGGTTACCGACCGGGACACCATGGCTTGGTAGGGTGTCTTACTGGTGTTGATGCAGACAGTAATGCAGTTTATAGCAACTGAAAAAGTCTGAAAAATTTATTGCATTCTGTGTCTTGGAAAAAAAAATCAGTTGTGTCATTATTTCTTTACTGAAAGTTATGGATGGTGGTCATAATGTAGCAGAAAACACTGTATCAAATTGATGGGAAGAACCTAGAGGAGGTGAACAATGTCACTTGCCAGGGGAACTAATTTTGTTTTCCAAAGAGGGAGGGAAAAGGAAGGTCATCCAGTACAAAGGTGGGAAGAGGCAGAAATTGCATTTTGCCACTTAATTAACAACCAGCCAATCTATAGCCTGTAGCTTTCCTGCAGACCCATAATTGGGAGCAGAACCTGTACGTTTCAACCTTCAGACCTTCCAACACGTGATGCGAGGTATCAGTGTGTGTGACAAATCACCAGCGTAGGACACCTGTGTTGTCATGTGTGTTACGCCTAGCTGATCAATTTAATTCCTTAGTTAATTATTGATAGATTCTGATGCCTCCATTGCTTTCATTTTTAAAATTTAATTTTAATTAACTGTTGGTGGACTGCAGCACTTTATTTGAAAAAAAGAAGGATAAAAAGAGGTTTCCTTAATTAAGCCTGTTATTCAGGGTTTTTTTTGTGAAGCATTTGAATGAATATTTCAGAGGACTTCATTTGAAAAAAAAAAAAAAAACCACAAAACATTAGTCTTATTATAAAAATGGAAGAAATGCTGATGAAAAGCACTAAGAAAGAGAGGGAAGGAAATATGGAGGGGAAGAGCATTTCGACAAATGGATCCCTGTTCTCCTCAGAAGGCCTGCTTCCTAACCTGCATCTGGAGGCAGTACTGTCTGGAGAAATGAGATGACAGCTTTTCCCTTCCCCCTCTGACTCTGCCCCTGAGGACTCGAAGATGTTTAATTTGATATGCTTTTGAGTCCTCCCTCCCACCCTCTCAAATCTCCAGGGATATTTTATCACTCAACACTGTTAAAATTTAGATGTTGTTAACCCACTACCTCAGCTGAGCTTGTACTTCACTGCTTTCTTCATCAAAAGGTAAAGCAAGTAAAGGATTCAAAATATACACAAACATAGGTTTTTCTAGGCAAGCTATAAGCAAATATACGTTTCAGTAAGCAAGCACTTCTGCAGGCTCCAGATTCTGCTTTTCCATGGATCAGTGGGTTGAACTAAAGCCTATGAGAAGGCTCTCGGTTGTGTGATGGTTGTGACAGGTATTAGATTGGAGGGAAAAAGAGACAAAAAGAACTATCATTCAAAATGGGACGAGGCTGGTGCTTACAAAATACAAGAAAAAACCTGAGCTTAGACAGAAAAAGTTACCCACAGTTTACTACCATTTCACAGCATCGGTAGGTACTAGTAAATCAGTTGGATGCTCAACCTTTCCTCCTCAGGTTTATTTACTAATACATTTTTAAAAAATCTCAATCACCCCTTCCTGAATGAGGAAAAGAAAGAGCTAAAATTAAACCCAACAGAAAAGCCTCTTTGGGTGATCACGAACACCTCCTGATGTTTATAACTTTTCAGAACAATATGAGATTCAGCATATGGATACCCTTAATGTTCTTTGATGAGCCAATATTTGGGTGGGAGGAGCTGATGGTAAACAGGGGAATGATGCACTGTAAAAATAAGCTTAATGAAGTTGACAGAAGCAGCCCTGGTTTTGAAAAAACGGCAGAAACTGCCCTTGCTGCAATTAAGACCTGCTTGGATGGCAGTGGAATATCAACCCCATTAGCCATTGTTTTTAATGCCTTTGCATCCTGGCAGGAAAGGAGAGAAAGCAGTTTCTTTGGCACATTGTGAGCTGGACGTAAGACCTGCATAAAAATGTCTGTATTGTGTGGTTTTCAGCTGTGGAATTTTGCCAGCAGTTTATTTTACCTTAAATAAAATGGAGGGGGGAGGGGGGTTGTATAGGAAAGTGAGCAGCAACATCTTGCTCGCAGTCCCAAGAGGTACCCTGTGTGTTTAGTTCCAGTCTTGGTATTGTGATTTCATAATTTCAAGTCTCAACACTCTAATGATTTTTGTCTGTTGAGAATGCATAACTGGCTCCCGTAAAACCATGAGAGAAATCTGGATATAGGGAAGTTAGGGCTTTCGATAACAGAGAAGACCTGAATAAGCATGTTATCCATGTTTTGTGAAAACAGGTTATCAGTGATACTCTAGAAAAGCTCACATTTCACTATCATCTTTGCTGTTTAGATTTAGCACCTCAATGAAGTGAATAAATAGTCATATGGCTATTCATATTAATGCAATACAAAGCTGAGAGGACCGAGATTCATGTCAGCTTGCGGACTTTACAATGTCATTATTATTTTTTTGTATTACCTACAATATTGTGGCCTTGTTTCTAAATTCTGCTGTAGTCTTAGAAATGACACTGCCCGAGTTTATATTCACATTTCATTTTTAAGGCTGTGTTCACAGGCTAGAAAATAATTAAATAATGATGCTTTAACTTTAGAGGCAGTACTGCTGTGGGAGAAAGATTCAGCAGCAAATTCTGCAAGCATGGGGTCAGAACATTATTGAGCTTATGCTTAGTTTTTGGGAAGCATAGAGGTGTAGGAAGAGATGCGTAGTCCAGAGACTAAAAAGAACTCCTTTATTTGTCTTCCATACTTCTGTTAGGGGTTGAACCTAGGTGGATGCACAGGCTTCTCTTTTTCTTTAATGCTCAGATGTTTAGTGTTTAGTTGAATCGAAAGGTTCTTTTGGAAAAGAATGGTACGCAGGCTGCAACCAGTAACTGTGCTGTGGGGGATGCAGAGAGAAAAAACTCTGTATTTGAATTCCTCTGGCTATCGAGACTGCTCAATGTGAGCTGGTATAGAGTTTTTTCTTTCCCCTGGAACACTGCAATAAGGAGCCTATCTCCTTTCTGCTAAGATTGACTTGCAAATGGATTAGTTTGAAGAACTAGGAATAAATGAAATCTGCAAAGGTTTCTCTTTCCTCTTAGGGTTAATTCCCTCCCCCCCCCTTGCATTTTCGTGCTGCAATATCAACGAAGACTACACTACTCTAAAATCAAAGCAGCTGGGGTGGGGGGAATAGAGGAAAACAAACAGAAGGTCAGTAGTTGTATTTATTCCTGCACACATTTGGTGTTTTCTCTCTCTCCCTCTTTATGCTTCCTTTATACGTTTTTTAGCAGTTCCCATCAGGTAGTATATTATCTGATGCAGTGTCATTATATTGTAGAAATTGCAGCAGTTTTACAGTTTTCTAGATGTCATCCTGCCTGATATGTGAGCCTACAGCAGTTTGCATTTGTTACCCTTTCTGGTGTGCTCAAAATATCTTCTAGTATTCGTGTACAGATATGAAAGATTGCTTCACATAGAGATGAATTGAACCAGCTTGTCATACCTATAAAAATCAATGTTTTTTTGGAAAGGGTAGACATATGAGGAATAAACCAGAATCTGGGGATTCTCAGCTTCTTATAGTGCTGTCAAAACTCTGAATTATTATGATAGAAGTCATGGATCTTAAAATGAGCATATTCAGTATACTCTCCATTTTGGTCGAAGGAGATCTCCAATTAGGAAAGGTGGGATTTGTGATTCCACTGATAATGTCTACCTTTCACACACACATCGCACTGTGTGTCTTGTTCCATGACACCTGGCTGTAATTAATCACTGCTCTTCTCATGGCTCAAAAAGAAATACAAATGTCTGAAAAATAAAAGGTATTTTCCTCTACACTTCCCCTTTCTCTTTAGGTCTTTGCAGAACATGTAAGTCTGCATTTTTTGTCAGTACTGTGTTTTCTGTTACTTAATACCGGTGCCATTTTACAGTGGTAGTGAATGCAGAAATGCTGCAAAGCACCTGAGGAAAAAACCTCACCTGCAGTATGCTTGGTTAATGCTCCCTGCCTAGCATAAAAGTAGAGGCAAGCCGAGAAACAAGAAATAAAGAAAATAATGTATTTTATGGGAGAAAGCAGTTTGTTGCAACAGATAGATCCCATTAGTGCTGTGATGATATTAGATGCCAGGATATTCCATTTTAACTAGATCATAAATTTGACTTTGCCTAAAGGATTTATCATCAGTGATGTTTGTATCCCAGTAGTTTCTTTATGGTTTGCAATCTCAACTTCGGCCTCCCTCCTAAGACATCTTTTATCTAGAAATTGGAACTTGGTGCTCTTGTAAATTAGGATTGGAGTACAAAACTGGATTTTTTCTGCCTCCCTCCTGTTGACATAAGTTCTTTCTTTTAATCTAGCTAGCAGACAATGAAATGAATTAAACATTAGCTGAATTGGTGAGCTAAATGTTGAAGTCCTTTCCTTATGAAGGGAAAAAGCATTTCGCCTAGCAGGTGTTTAACAGCCATTTGGTTGGTCAAGATTGAAGGCAAATAGGATTATTTTGTTTTATTAAAAATGAAAGAAACCAGCAATTTTTTTTCTTGATCATCTTTTCTACAGCAATTTTTTTCTCTTATAAAAATCTCATTCTCCGACTGCAGCAATTACAAATGTCGTTTTACACCCTTCAGGGAAAAAAGCAGACAGAGACACAAAAATAACTACTCTAAACTTAGTAATTAATCAATTTAAACAGACGTGATATGGCAAAATGTTGGATACTGGTAGGTTTACCTGCCTACTACTACAGAACTATTGATAAAACTCCTGAGTATTTATTGGAATTTTAATTTATCAGGTGAATCCCATGCTAACACTATTGGTTTAAATGCACACTTGCTTGTATAGCTGCCTACCAGGGTGGAAGCGACGTTTATGATGGGGACTTTCCTGCACTCATGGTGCTTCTATAAGCCAAATGTTTGAGTAGTTTCAGCTGGCTGATGTTATAAGGTGCCCACCTCACAAGTTAGATAAGTATAGACATGGACAGAGGTAGATGAAATATTCTAAATCATACGTAGCTTTTTTTTTCTCCCAAACACAACTGATTTTCATGGAAAGTTTCCTGTTCAGATGAGCTATTAGTTAGTGCTGTAAAAATTCTGTTATTAAATCATTTTTTTGGCTATCTTTACAGAAAAGTGTGCAGAAAGGCAAAATTAAAATGATAGGGTTAGAGAGTGAGTTGAAGATGCCAAGTTCACAGTTAATACCAAATCCTCTAATTTTGCCATAAGTAGAGCTGGATAATTTTAGGATTGTAGATAACATTAAAAAAATATAACTGCAGTGACCACTTTCACAGTAGACGAGTACAGGACTCCTCTTTTTTTCCATGTGATGCTTCACTGGAGAGTTGCTAGACGTACTTGCCTGCTCACAATTCAGTGGGGTTCTTTTTGGTTTGTTTTATTCTGTCATCACTTTGGCAGGTCTGACTCCTCCAGCTTTTGCAAGCCCTTCTGATCCAGGAAATCCCAAGAGATGGAAGTTGCACTGGGCTTCCCTTGGAACAGGGGCTAATTTTCACGCCGAAAAAATCCAGGACAGTATAAAGGAAACTCTTTGAAGCACAGCCCATCAGGATATGAGGCTGTGCGTATTAATGCTGTAGCACCCCCTTCCAGATAACATCAGCTCTGCTAGGGCCTGTGGCAGTCTTTCTCCCCGCAAGAAAGTGAACCAGCGCCTCACCTCTCTATGGGCATATGTGAAAGGTAGCCTCCAATTAAGATATCAGACAATATCTCAGAGAAAACACTGATGTCTATACATAAGGGAGAGAGCTCTTGGCAGCTGAATAACAATACCTCCTCAGTCCATTGCCTTTTGAAAGGGAAGCACAACTTTCCTTCTTATCCTTATCTGAACTGTGCTTGTGAGACAAGAAACATCCTTTCTGCTTTTATTTTCTCATGTACTCAGCATAATCTGATAAAAGTGAAAGAATCAAAATACATCACCTGATGCGGAGAAGTATCATTTACTGCCTTATTGAGCTCTCAGTTTTGCAGCTTCCTAGACAGTCTTTTCCTTACTTGAATCTGGCTGGTCTTTTCCCTCCAGATGAGAGATGTCGCATACTGTCTGGTGTGGAGAGAGTGGTCTTCTAGGTATTGCTACCTTTACGCACATGGGCTGTTTTAAAAAAGAAAAGAAAAGTATATTTCCTTTCAAGCATTTTCCTTGGAATGGGATTCTTTTTTTAAAACACATTTGGCTGTGATCCCATTCATCCTGTCTCCCAAACTATCTGGTGGGCTAAGGACCATGAGGACTAGGCAACTATTATGGCTGTGTCCCTTAATATGTGGCCTCACATGCCAGGTTCATCCTTTTGCATGTGAAAGGTTGATACATGGCCATCCACCGCATTCCGCAGGGAACAGGTTTGTTCGGCACGTGACTGGTCCCTGGTAAATCAGTCATATACAATCATGCTCTTTACACATACAGATATTTCACCCAATGTTTTCCTTTCTACGGTAGGTTTGTTCTAATTATCCAGGCAACATACTGAATCCTGTGCTCTTCAGCCTACACCAAGTGCTTCATTATTGAGGGGCTCTACTGGGTAGGATGTACACTGTGGATGTAATCTATGGATGGATGTCTACACTGGATGTCATCCGTTCTTGCTAATGGTCTGTGCAATCCTACAATTAGAGTAATCTGGAAAGGATCTTGACAGATTCCTTGGCCCATCCCCCTGCCTGAGAGTAGGATCACCTGACGTCTTGCCATTTCTGAGAGATGCTGGGCCAACTTGTTAAAGTGAAAGAGAGACCTTCAGGTCACCTGTTCCCCATGAGTCTTACTCCCAATTGAACTGTTCTCCTGAACTGAACTTAAATCCATGTTGTCAAGGTTATGGTGGATGAAGCAAAACTTTTCTCTCTTCCACTTTCTACCTGCCTTTTACACATTTGGTGTGTTTGAAGACTGCTATTTTCTCTTTCAAAGTATTTTCTTATTTAAACTAAACAATATCTGCTCCTTCAGCCTTTTTTCCTGTGTCCTGTTTTCTAGATCTTCTGATGTTTTCATTAGTCTCATCCAGAATACCATGTCCTGTTTGATATATTAGTTACTTGTTGATCCAGATCAGTACCCTCAGAAATTTGCTAATAAATTTTCACGATACATGCCCAAATTTAGATATGTCTTCAGGAAGAGATGAAAAAGACCAGCGTGCTTATTGATGTCTGCAGTTGTCTCCAGTGGGGTTTCCAAACCCTGGCATGGAAGTTACTGAACGTTGTTGCTTGTGCTCATTGTGTACCTCAGCACAGAACGGCTGCTGCAATGTTGGCTATAAAACTATTTTCTTTCCAGCGTGGTGGTAACCAAGCAAAACTTCACGTGGTACCTCCTGCTCTAATCAACCTTTGGTCAGTGGCATTTTGGTCTCTTGGCATGTGCTGTAGACTATGTCTTCGGTACAGAATGATGACCTTTGTGTAAAATACTTTGTCTGGTACTCTGAGAAGTATGTCAAAATGTCGCCTGCCTTTCTTCTGTCATTTCCACTGGTTCAGCACCTAATGCAAAGCATTTTTCATTCTGCTTCTCTGAAATCTCCAACATTTTGATATGAGAATTTCAAGATAATGGGCAGAGCATATTTTGTACTGAACTATCACAGCTGATCAAAATATTGAAGATACTAATTTTATAAGATAGCCCTGGTTGGCTCGCCTTCTCTCTTCATCAATCTTTCCTGGTGAATGACTTGGATTTATGCTGGGGTCTAAGAGGTTAATGTATAACTGCACTGTGAATAACTGTATCTGCCGGTTAAGCAGAGGAAGCTAAAAAGGAAACAATGAAAAAGCCTTTACTGAAGCCTGCTGGGTGATTAGGTGGGCCGTAGATATGAATTAGATTTTCAACTCTTATTTTTAGAGCCTTGGATGTTTGAGTCAAGCCTGCCATGGAGATAAACACTCTGTATCTTCAGCAAGACAGATGCTTTCTGTCGAGAGAGGGATCATGGCAGTTCAGC
>NW_009204261.1:29905-34390 GCF_000690835.1 Fulmarus glacialis
CTCTAAGGAGCAGTCAGCATTCACTTCGATGACCAGTAATCTAGCTGATAACCAGAAATAAGCAGGACAGAACAGAAAAGATTTTTAGTGAGACTGAGTTTTTAGCTGACATGCACTTAAATATGATGGGATTGTGTATAGTTTCCAGAATATCTTCACAGAAAATAACAAAAATGGCTATGTTCTGCTTCAGTTTGGCTGCTGCATGAGCAGTCAGCATTCACTTCGATGACCAGTAATCTAGCTGATAACCAGAAATAAGCAGGACAGAACAGAAAAGATTTTTAGTGAGACTGAGTTTTTAGCTGACATGCACTTAAATATGATGGGATTGTGTATAGTTTCCAGAATATCTTCACAGAAAATAACAAAAATGGCTATGTTCTGCTTCAGTTTGGCTGCTGCATTCACAGAAGAATTCCCTTCAGCATTTATTTTACACTAATATTTTATTTAATCATCTGCAGAATTTAATCCAGCTCTGGAAAATAAACGGCAGATGACATTTTGGCTTTTCTCAGATATAGTGCCTTGCATCTCAAAAAGATGGTAATATTGGAACAAAAAGTGTTTAGTTTTGCTGTAGCTCTGCTATTGATAAATGTTCTGTCTTTTCATCTTGCTTCAGGAAGAAAACATGAATTAAACATTAATTGAACTGTATTGACTGCCAACATGTAGAAATCTTATTGTAGACGTTAGAGAGTGCGAAGGCTGCAGGGCAGATTGCTGTTTCTTCATTGATTATTTCAGTGGTAAAAAAGACTTGTTGACAGAGTGCTTTTCTTATGTGAATGATATTTACTTCCCATAGTATTCCAACAGAAGTGAGAAGTATAGGAAAGACACGGTGTGCAATATATATTCTATGTGACACTACGGGGTAGGAAACACTGATCTCTCCTTCAATCTTTCTTTGGTTCTAACTACATTAAAATTTTCAGCTTTTCTAAGAGAAAGATATTGTACAAAATTATATTCTACTAGTGGCCATGAATTTTCTTCCCCTTTGCCTTTTTTTTTTTTTTTTGTTAGTGCTACAAATCTATGTGCTTTTCTTTCTTGTGGCTCTTCTCTGTGTACAGTA
This sequence comes from Fulmarus glacialis, assembly GCF_000690835.1. Classification (NCBI taxonomy): domain Eukaryota; kingdom Metazoa; phylum Chordata; class Aves; order Procellariiformes; family Procellariidae; genus Fulmarus; species Fulmarus glacialis. The sequence goes on from NW_009204261.1 coordinate 30,993, forward strand.
ATAGGCTTTCCAGTACCCATAGTAACGCATATTGAAGGTGACGGGCAAAGAATCCCAAAGCTGAGATTCTTGGCCTAGATGACGGCACTAGAATTTAAACGAAACATACAGTACACTCTGTATGAGAGACCCCTTAAGCAGTGAATCAGGGAGATGAATGGAGGATTTTAAAATATGCTGTGACTTGAAGACTTCTATAATGTATCCATAGAAGGGAATTCGACTACAGTGGTGCTTTTGCTTTTGGGGTTGGACAGCCAGTGTTTGCAAACAGCCTAAAAATAAATACATCTCTGAAAAATTGCTAGTGCTCAGAGCAGGTGGTCATATATTGCATATAAAAACCAATGAAACCCCCACAAAAATTGCACAAAAAGGCTTTTCTGGATGAAAGTTTTGCTTTTTTCTGTGAGGGCTGTTGCCATTAATCCTGTATGACACAGGAGCATTTTAACACAGTAAACCACACACAATTTTCATTGTTTCCCTCTGCAATACAGGCCACTAAATAATCCTTTTTCCTCTGTTATTTCTTTCTTTTTAACATAAATATATAAGCATGAATACTTGAAATTCTGAAGGAATTTTGATTTTGGTGGTACTGAACATTTAACATCTTTTGTGTTGACAAATCCTTTGGAGCCACAGTAAGAACAAATCTTATTTTATTTCTCCATTCAAATTGTGCTCATCAACTTGCTTAATTTTTAACAGTTGGTAACAAGTGAATAATTGTATATCTGTACATGCTTTTCATATTACTGAGGCTGGATTTTTTTGTTTCTCTCCTCCATCCCCCGCATTTTCTGATTACATTCACTTCTCGCTGAGTTGCTGGAACACTGGCTGTAAACACTTGCTGTTAGTCTCAGGCCAAGGACGATGCACCAATCAGTGGACTTAAATCTCCCTGTATGCCTCATGAAATCAACCCTGAGTATAAGCAAACACCTGTAGGTATAAGAAAGAAAGATTACTTTCTACCTCCATATCTACATTCAGAGAAGTCCATCTTCCAGGATTGCCAGTAAGGTTGATCAGTGGTGGATTACTGATGTAGAAATTCAATAGTTTCCTATCCCTAAACTCCATTTGCTATAACTCTAAAGTACTTATATTTTATCCAAACTACATGTGCAATAACACTTAGTGATACGAATATATTTCCACTAAGGTGCCACTTCCACCCCATGCTCATCTCAAATTTGCTGTGGTACTCAGCGGAAATAATTTTTCAGATACAGCATATGAAGATGAAGTTTTCTTCTCCAAATAAGAGTTTTTTCCCTCCTCTTTTACCCTATCTTGTCTTCTTCAGGAATATGAGGATTGAGGCTTTCATGAGCAAAAGCTATAAGAAAGGGTGTTTGTGACACTGGCATTTTTTGCAAGATCTCTTATGCCTCTTGCTGGATACTTCTGGCATCAGGTGCTCACCACTAGTGTAAAAATGTATTTTTGACTTTGTCTGCATCATTTTGGGCAAATAGAATGGATGTCCTTGCATAAAATGCCAGAGCCAATTAATTTTGTTCGGAGAACTATACAAGATATTTTGAATCTGAATGGCCTCCTGTCTTGTATCTAAAAAAAGGGCACAGATTACAGGTAAATCCAAATGTACCTGATGCAGACAATAGATTAACGTGTCAGTCTACATCCAGCTCTGCCTAAATTATTGCACAGTCTCTTTCCTCAGAACATAAATCCTTTATTAAGGTTAGGTGATTTAGCTTGGATTAAAATTGAATGCATTCCAACACTACAAGTTTGAGGGATCTAGACCAAATCTGATCATTTACTAAATTTTAGCTGCCTTAGGAAAGTGGTGAGACATTAACGAAGGTGAATGTATATTGTTTTTCAGTTGTGCCTGTATTCCTTCCATCCTCTGAAAGATCAGTCAGCGTTACCAGCCCAGGTGCTTGAGACTGGGGAAGCAGACTGAAGGCTTGCCTTTATCTAAGGAATTTTCTGACGTATGGAGTTTTTACGCAAACTTGTGCCCTTGGATGGTTGAAGGTTTCTCTATCTAGAAGAGGTCTTTCCCAGCCAAGCCAGGCTCTGAGCAAGTCTGAGGTCTGCAGATGCCCAGCGATGCTCGCTGCAAGTCTCCCAGAGAAGTGGCTGCAGTGGGGGAAGCTCAGCTCACAGAGCACGTGGTTCAACTTCTCGCTCTCACCACAGTGAAGCATATCCTAGGCTCTTGTGTTTTCCCAATAGGCCCTTTTGATCACATCAGCCAAGTAAGGGTACATTTGTCTTTATTTGTGGTTTGAGCCAATCGACCTTCAACGGCCAGGTAAAGTCTTTGTGTGGATCTAGTGACTCCATCACATACTTTCTACCAAAGAGATGCAGGTCCAGCCAGAAAAAAGCTCTTTTGCTGTTTTCACTAGCCCCTCAAAAAAGCTCTATGGAAAATGGGTTTTTCTTCTTGAGCTAGATTGATACAAAGTAGGCTTCTGCCACAACAGCTACAGGTTTGTGATGTTTAACCCTTGCAGATATGTCTGCATTCAAAAATTACTTCCGCAAGCCTATCTTTGGGGAGCACACGCTTGTTATGCCTCAGTCATGAAACTGAATTGTCAGCTCTTAATTTTTAAGTTTCATCTTTTAACATCTTCTTTTCTATGTGTTTCATTAAAAGATTTCAGTTCTCAATGGTGGCACATGAGTGCCATGATTCAAATCCTGGTATCGAGGTCCCTTTTCAAAATTGTAGTCAGCCTGTCAGATTTTACACCAGTGGCATCACGTTTGTGAAATAGAAGCCGAAACCTTATATACCAATATCCCAGATTGTGCCACACACTACTTTAAACTTAAGAATTGGGGCCAAGTCTAGGCATCTTGCTAATTAGCGATACCAAGAGTTCGGTATGGTGGCAGATTGGATTGGGGAATGCAATGTTACTTTTCTGACTGTGTTGTGTGAAGTAGAATGAACTGTTTTCATTTCAGTTCCGTTATCAGTTTTCATGTTTGCATTTTTTTACTGTATCATGAACCTGATTTTCTATTCACTTCCATGGATTTTGTAGCACGGTAAACACAAAAACCACAAAACAGGATCAGCAGCTGGAGAAAAAGACCCCTCGATTTTTGTTTATTCTGTGCATTTTGTGGCATTTTGTGGATTGCGTTGCAGTGTTTTTACCGCATTTCACGTACGAAGGTGAGGAGGCGGCCCCGGGTGTGTACGGGGGAGGAGGGCTGTTGCCCGCACCCCACCCAGGGCGGTGCCCCGAGCGCCCCACACTCCCTTTTCCCTCTCGCTCCCTGCTTCTGCTGCACGGGTCGAAGGGAGCAGAGGGAGGCCGGGGCGCTGCACTGGGAGATGGGGAGGGAACCCCTTTCCCTGCAGCCTGGCGGGTAAATCTGTGAACCCAGCT
>NW_009204262.1:0-241 GCF_000690835.1 Fulmarus glacialis
ACCCCCCCCCGACTAATAAAAAACAAAGAAAAAAAAAGAAAGAGGAACAGGAAAAGAACATTGAATAAATAAATTAAACCAGAAGATTTTGTGACAAGCCAGCCTGTGAAAGTTTTGTTTTGTAAATGGTTTATAAGCAGGTATGATGATAATTATATCTACTAACAAAAGTTTAATTTTTTTTTTTTCAAACCTAGAACTTATTTAAAATAAATAGAAGAATCTGATGGAAAGGTGTTTA
>NW_009204262.1:271-1839 GCF_000690835.1 Fulmarus glacialis
ACAATACACTGAAAAGACCAGAAGTTCAAATGAGCTAAAAAAATTAGTTGGAAGAATGTTTAGTGAGTGGGCAAATAAAAACCCTTGTCCAAAAAAACCCCAGTTCAGTATGCTAACTCAAATGATTTAATGGCAATTCAAACAAAGATAATGGAAAAAAGCTTGAGAAGATGAACAGTGTTTTAGCAGAAAATACAGGAATAACTGGGGTTCTGCTTTAAGTATTTAAATGTACTCTTTCCAAGGAAAAAATAATTAGTCCCTATTTTAAGAAATATATTTTCAAAAAGTGTTTCAAATTAAAATAAAAATAAATCTGAGAATATGTAGGCTATATTAGCAAATATGCAATTAAAAAAACCCAATATATGTCGAAAGCCTGTACATGATGCAATTGCACTGAATTTTTATGCTTCACAATAAAAGCTGAGGAGATTTATTTCAATGAGGCTGTGTGGGTCTAACAGATGAAATAGAAAGCCTTGAGTCAGAAAGGTTACCTGTTCCCAAAATCTTTAATGTCTTTTTTCAGGACAACAGTAGACGGCTTGAGCTGAGGAAGAGAAGTATTTGGAATGGACTTTAATTCCCGTTTTAGATCTATTTATTCCTTTAGGGCTTTTACCAACACTACAATGTCTGAAAACTGGTCAAAGGACATAAAGTGAGAACCACCAGTAGTAAATTGACTTAGGCTTGCTGTTGAAAGAGACTATGCTTCAAAGGTTGGTATTCTCTTTCACAGAAAAGCCTACTTTACATATGCCACAACAGCACATGTGAATCCTTTAAATTTTCAACATGATACATGAAATATTGATTATATCACACTTCCACAAACCCACCAAGGCAAGCGCTATGTGCTCACCATGGTGGAATCAACCACCGGATGGCTAGAAACACATCCTGTGCCCCATGCCACCATCAAGAACACCATCCTGGGCCTTGAAAAGCAAGCCTTATGGCGACATGGCACCCCAGAAAGAATTGAGTCAGACAATGGGACTCATTGCCGAAACACCCTCATAGACACCTGGGCCAAAGAGCATGGCATTGAGTGGGTGTATCACATCCCCTACCATGCACCAGCCTCTGGAAAAATAGAACTATACAATGGACTGCTAAAGACTACACTGAGAGCAATGGGTGGTGGGACATTCAAGCATTGGGATACACATTTAGTCAAAGCCACCTGGTTAGTCAACACCAGGAGATCTTTCAATCGAGCTGGCCCGGCCCAATCCAAACTTCTGTGTACTGTAGATGGGGATAAAGTCCCTGTTGTGCACGTAAGAGATATGCTGGGGAAGACAGTCTGGGTTACTCCTGCCTCTGGCAAGGGAAAACCCATCCGAGGGATTGCTTTTGCTCAAGGACCTGGGTGCACTTGGTGGGTAATGCGAAAGGATGGGGAAGTCCGGTGTGTACCTCAAGGGGATTTGATTTTGGGTGAAAACAGCCAATGAACTGAATTGTATGATATTAATTGCTATATAATATTGTAGATCATCACTTCTATGGTGTCATATCAACGGTATTGCAATAAAAATCACCCAGATTAATGAAGA
>NW_009204263.1:0-309 GCF_000690835.1 Fulmarus glacialis
TTAGCCAATGGGCGTTTTAAAAAAAAAAAAAATCGAGGGGATAATTGCTTAAAATGACTTATTCCGTTAAGTAACTCTTTACCACAGGCCTTTTGTAGATGCTCAAGTGTATTTTTCATGAGTGCTGCATAATAAAACAATTGCAGGCATAGGACGGAATTTGTCTTTTTTCCAGAAACTTGTACTACAGAAAAGCACACGCATTTTCTGCCCTTCCCGCTCTCTTTCTGCCACGAGCCCGAGGACGGCGGGCAGCGACCGGGGAGACGTTTCAGACGGGGACCTGCCAGACGGGGACCTTCCCTTCCC
>NW_009204264.1:0-39240 GCF_000690835.1 Fulmarus glacialis
TTTTTTAACTTCCACGAGAACAAAGTGAACGGTGTGAACGGGCACCACCAGCCCCCGCACCTGGCGCGCAGCCCCCACCCGCCGCCGCCGGCGTCTCCCCAGCAGCACCAGTACCACCCGGGCCGTCGGAAACGAGAGAATAAAGCCAGCACCTATGGGATGAATTACCTGCTCTCCGGCAGCCGAGGCGTCGCCATCAACAACTCTCCCCACCAGCAGCGGCAGCCGCCCCAGCCAGCACTGCAGAGCCCCGGCACACCCTCGCAGACCGGAAATACAGCCCGGGCGTGCAGGGGTGAGCAGCCGGGGCCCCTGGGGCTGCTGCAGCCCCAGAGGAAAGGGGGACCTCGGCAGCCTCTCCTGCGGCACGGGGGCGGATGGGTTGGGATCACACAAACTCCCCTGGAGCAGGCTGCGGCAGCCAGGTTGATGATAGGGGATGGCAGGGGCACAAAAGCGTTTTCTGTCGTAGATCACCTTGGCCTGTGCCGGCTGGGTGGCTCCTGGCCGAAGCAGTGTTGCAGGCAGGGCCTGGGAATGCATAGATACAGGGGCTTAGGCCTTGCCTTGTAGTAGGTTGAGAGGCGAAGTCGTCAGGCCACTATCAAACGGCACCTGCAATAATTAAAGCAAAGATGGATGGGGGATGCTTGTCAAAGCTCTTAGGGTCAATTCAGATGTAAGGGGGAAGTGGAAGGCTTCAGTTCAGAGGAGCTCAAAGAAAACCCTTGCACTAGTTTTTAAATGCCTCTGCTTAGGCTGTAGCAGACTGGTTACTTTGGGCCGTGTTAGGAACATCAGTTGAAATGGAAGTGCCCAATTCTAGTTGAAATAAGCGTGAAAGGCAATGTGGTCTTAGAACATTTTTGAGGGAAATGTTCTAGCTCGAGAATAGATTGAGCCAGCCAATACCTGAACTGAAATCTTGAACTCTTTTATGAAGGTTATCCTCTTCTGCGGCCGTAACTTTCTCAGATAAATGGGTAGTTAGTAAGGCTGAGTGTTCAGTTTGGTCCGATCGGCATGTAGAAGGGACTAAACTTGAACAAAGCACCTCTGAGGTGCTCCATGAGATTTCTGTATTTCAGCTGTCAAATTTCACTCAGTCAAGGGGAAATGTTGCTTTCTAATGTTAAGGTTATTTTATTCATGGAAAAAGTGCTAGCTGTGTTGATTGACCATAGCAGATTTCTCATGTCATTTCAAAAATAGTTTCTTGGAACTCCTAAAATCCAAGACCCTTGGATGCCCGTGGAGTAAAGGCACTGCATATTTGTAGAGGGAAATAGATAAAGATAACAGGGTACACTTTTTCAGAGCTGGAGAAATTTAAGTGAGAGATTTAACTTAAGGACAGTGTCTTCCTTTTCTCTTTTGGGTGGTACTGTCAGGCGTTGAGTACATTAAAGTTATCCAGAAGTGTTAAAAGATGTTTTTAAAGTTCTGTTTTTGCAAACCATAGCCTCTCCTGAGGAGGACAAGACTTACGGCTACTGCTTTTTAATTCCAAACTGACAGTAAAAATGAAAATTGCTTACAGGAAGTTAAGATTTTGAAGTTTAAGAGGTGACATACGCTAGGAGCTTTGGGACCTGTACTACTAAGATGTATGCCTAAAATTCCAATAGTATCTTAAAAATAGTCTGAATTTCTTTGCTTTATTTCCATAGAGATGCAGTAGAACACTGAGTTGACATTTTAATTTATCTGCGTAAGATAAGTCAGTGTCACTGAGGTAGATCTCCAGGCAGACGGATGAGGGAGTTGCCCGAGGTCACCCAGCAGCTCTATGGCAAACCAGGGAATCGAATCCAGGCACTGCAGGTTCTGTCCTCCTGCTGTTAGGCAGCACCACCTATGCCAATCACATATCCTTATCTTTCATCTTCTGCCCTTTTGCTTTCTGTTGGCTTTCCTTTAGTAAAGGTTATGCCACTTTTCAAGTATAAGTTTATAGAGAATCCGTACGCAAGAAAATTGTTTAGCCAAGCTCCAGTTGCACTTTCAGTTTCATAATACAGGTTGTTCTTTTGCTGATGTGTTAATGACAAGTTCTTGGCTAAATATCTTTGAAAGTGGAAGCTGTGTTTCCTGATCCTTCTGTCAAGGATCTATATTACTACAGTGAGACCTGACGCTAGGAGTGGGACACCAGTAACTATAGCATGTGTTATCCCATAGTTCCAGCTTTCCTTAGAGTAGAGGGGAACTAGTGCTGAAGGAGAGCATGGAAGTTGAAACCATAGACTTAAATATGAGAAGCAGTTTCTGCCTTAAAGTTTGAGTTCTGTTACCCAAGGTGAATCTTGGACAAGCGTGTATTCTAAAAAAATTTTCTGTTTGGTGTTAGAAATTTTTCTATGAAGTACTTACGTGATTGAAATAACAAAAATGTTGTCAATGATGGAGTGGCTTTAGGTGTCTATCTTCTGCAGTAATTCCTGACTACTGGTGCGTTTAACTTAATTTTCCTGAAGCCAGGCTGGTGTATTATTTGGCTGTTCAAATAAAAATGCACTGAAAAGACTGGCATGGGAACAGATCCCTGCAGAAGTTTCTTCTGGATCCTTTACTTTCCTGACTTGTTGCCCAATGTTACTTGGAACTGTCAGCCCAGTCCTGAAGCATCACTTCCATAACTGTGATGGTCTATTGACAGAGCATCTTCAGTGGTGTCAAACTGGTGTACACAACTGTCAAAAAATGTGATCCTTAAAATCTTCAGTTGCAGTCTGCTTTGGACATAGATTATAGGAAGAAGGAATTCATCGTAGATACTCCTATGCTCACATTATGAATGAATGTTAGAGCTTACCCTGCCATGAATATTCTCTGCAGAACATTTTTCTACAACACGCTGAAATTTCCAAGTGATATGCAGTAGCTCACAGTGTTACTGTATTGTCTTTTGGTAACAGGCTAAGGAGGGTAATCTCTGTTTGCCTTCTCCCAGGCTGCAGGAGTACTTCTGTTGAAATGCCTGCATACTTTGAAATAGTACTGTGTTCTCTCCGCTTTCTCCTTCAGAGGTGGAGATGGTCTGTAGTAGTGCAAGTCGTCATCGTTTTTTTCCATATGGATCATATTCAGTGGCTTTGCGATGGTAGCTGTGGTGATGTTTAGGAATGCTTTATGTTGTAAAGGCTGTGTTTTGCTGGTTTATGTACAGCATTCCTTTTTTCCAGTGGACTCATACCTATTGCTTTTACCACCTTCTGGCAGCAGCATGCCAATCTTTGTGTTGTAAAGGAAGTTCTCCCTCTCATAAAACACAAGTGTGAATAGCCATGCTTGATTAGACTAGATAGCCCTAGATTGACCTGTGTCATCCTTTTTCAGATTTTTGGAAGGTAAGGAGTGAGGAGAATGAAGCCATATTTATTCCAATGCTGCAACAGAGTGATTAATACAGCAGCAGTGTAAATTCTTAAATGCCTGGGTTTAGGTTAGGAGTACAGATGATTGGTTTCAGATGCGATGCAGATAAGCGTCCTTTAATATTACAAGATTAGCTCAAACTGTTGTGACTGATGTTCAGAACTACATGTGGTTTCTTGCTACTGTAAAGCATCCTCTCTAGTGGTTTTAAAATACATCTGCATCTTAGGGTCTGCCTTCTTTGTACATCAAAGTAATACCTTCTGTTTCTGTAAAGTCAGTATTTTAAATATATCTGACTAATTCAAGCATCCAGAGAGTTTAAAAGTGTCGGAATTTTGTTTCAAAATATGGAATCAAGTTATTCTAAACTTTTTACTAAGGACTCTACTGCTAGGTTTGCACTGCTTGGGTACACAACTAATAGGGCACTTTCTCTTAAGATGTAGCTAATAGCTTATGAATAATATAAAATAATATCTGATTTAATTATTCTGCTTCTTAATATGAATTTAACAAAGTAAGTAAAGAATTAAGGCATTTTTAACAATATGAGCCTGTTCTGCTTAATACTTTCAACTAAGTATTCAGATTAATTGTAGATGTTGAATGAAATTAGTGCTGAAATACCTGGCATATCTGCTTGGTACAGTGCTGTGCAGAAACAACACAACTGGCTTGTTGAGGATCAGTGTGGATACCAGAAGTGTTATGATACATTGGAATGGTGCTCTGCCTGGACTAATTAGCGTTGCATAGCATCTGATGACTTACTGCATTTATTTTCCCCCCTCCATACCTGTTGTCTTTAACCATCTCTTGATAATGACACAAAAGTTCTGTTGCAGAGCACAAGAGCACAAACACCTCCACATTTGGTTAGGCTGAAGGAGGATTCAGGCCAGCATTGTCTGGTGATCATAGCAGATACCTGGGGAGAGTTTTCGTAAATAAGGTAAGCTTATGACAATGCTTCCCCAGAAGACTTGCTTCAGTGTTCACCAGTTTGCAGCTGAAGGATACTGTGTACCAAAAGTGATGCCCAGAAATTAATTTCTGTAGCTACTCAGATGTGGTGGTGTAACTATATACTAAGTCTATATTAGGTTTTGTTTATTTCTTCACCTGTATGCTGGTGTTTCCAATTCCAGTCTTACTGGGTTTTTTTGCTTTTATGGTATATTGCTGAACTTTGGTGACTAAGATAAATTTAATTACTGGGTTTTGTGCAATGCACTATTAAAAATGCATTGCATTCAGGACCGTCCATAGCTCTAGTTCCATGTTTGTCAACCCTAGCTTCTTATGCTGCTGTCAGAGCTGGACAATGCAAATTAATGTGTAGGGATGCTACATTGTCAGGCCCTTTTGCAATTTTTTTTTTCTTGTACTTTGGCTGAGCTGAAAAAATGCAGACTTTGGAAACTCTGTGAAGCCTTTATTGTTTGCACTGGGGTGTACAGCACTTGTAAGGGCTTTAAGGGATTCCCAAGTGTGGTATTCTAACTCCTCCCTGTACTTAACAGTGCTGTCTTGCTCTATACCTTCTAATAAAGAATCAACACAGTGGGCTATGCTTCATCCACGCTACTATTAAATCATTAGTATCTGTTATCTGCAATGTTAGCTGGATACCTGTAGTGAAGGTCTTAATGTAAGAGGCAGTGCTGGCAATGTACACTCAATTCTTTTTTCATCTGGCTTTAGGATCAGGGCAGAACGAGGCAGTATATACTGTAGTATGCAAGGAGGAGGGTGGGAGTAGTTGCCTGTTAGTCATACTAAGTTTCTGGAGAGAGACTTGAGAGAGCATCGGGACGTGGTTGAACGGATTGTTTTCATGCCTAAAGGCTGGTACGCAGCAGAGTTCAAGGGTAGCTGCTGGATAAATTGTCAAAAGAACAGAACATCTCTTTTTTGCAGTCGACTAAGTTAACTAGAGTAGGTGAAGCTCAAAGTTTCCCTGCAAAGTGGGTGCCTAGCGTAGAGTTAGGGACTGATGCTTTCAGTAATGGAATGAAAGGAATATTTTGGCAGCAGTAGACTTGAGAGAGAGCATAGTGCTAGAGGTCAGAAAGGCTGAACTACAGTAGTAAAATATGAGAAGGCTTTGCATGGCAGGTGCTCACATCTGTGTGTAAAGGAAAATGGGACATGTTGGGAGCAGTTTAATCATGGCATCAGCTTCATGATGTTTTTCACAGTTGTTAGGCTTTGGCAGTAGAGATAATTGGCACTAAGAACATAAACAGCTGTACCGGGTGAGACCATTGGAGGCCAATGCCAAATGCTGGGAGAAGAATGTATCAATATGAGCTTGTGGTGATATTTCCTGGAATAATCTCTCGGATTTAAATGACCTATGGTTCTCGGACTACCTGGGCTACGGGCAGTGCATTTTTAAGCTTACTGTGGATTTTATGTATGAATTTGTCTCATTTCATCTTGAGTTGGTATGAGCTTCTGGATCAACAGTGTCCTGTGGCAAGGTGTTCCTCAGTTAAACTATACATTATGTAAAAATCCATTTTTTTTTTTGTCCTGAGGCTGTCACTAGGGTTGTAGTGGCTGCCAGCCACAGGTCTATGCATTAATGAGGCAGTCCATGAGTGTTTTTTGCAGCTGACTTGAAAGAGGGAAGGGAAGAGTTGAATCACCTGACAGTTGTCTGTTTTCCAGTCTATTTAATCACTCCTGCTATTGAAGTTGTTTCCTGCCTCTAGATGTCTTATCACCTTTACAGTTCTGTTGTATCTTTGGGACTCGGACGAACCAGACCTGTGTGTGATAGTGTCACAGTATTCCTACATCTTGGGCTATCTTGTTCTATCTTGTACTTTGTTTCCTGATGACTAACATGGGACTTACCTGTTCTTTTTGGCTACTGAGATTGAACAGTCCTTTTAACAGAATTCTTATTTCAAGATCTTGATTCTCAGTGTTTAGAGCCAGTGTAGAGCCCCTCATTGCATCTTCGTAAAGATAGAATTTTCTCATATGCCTCTGTTGTGCTTATGTTTATCCTATCTCAAATTCTGCCTGCTACTTCATTGTGCAGGCTGTATTTTAATGTCCATCTGCAGTTCTTGAGCTAGCTTATTCTAGATAACCTTGCAGCCTCAGACTTTTCTCCTTTACTATTTGTCCCCTTGCCAGATCACTTATGAGGATGTTGACTAGCATAGGGCACTTCGGGGCTTTACTAGTGACCTTCTTTTAATATGGAAACTAAGAGTTCCAGCTGCTCGTTTTCTGTTTAAAACAGCTCTTTATCTACATGAAGGTCTTCCCTCTCATCCCATGTCAGCTTAGTTTCTTTGTAGGTCTTCATAAGGACATGTGGGACCATTATCAAATGCCATTTGGAAATCCACGTAGATAACAGGATTTCCTTTGTGGTTCACTGATTCTTGCAAATAATTCCTAATGGTTTTCTCTAAGACACTACTTGCATTTACAAAAGCTATGTTGACATCTTGATATAGTCATTGCTATTCATGAGTTGCATTGGTTCTACTTTTGACTAGTTTGACTATTATGAATGTCAAAACTAATGCTTTTAAATTTAAAAAAAAGAAAGATTGCTGCTTAATGTTCTTCTGATGCAAATGCAGTATCAAGTCAGTGCTGCTTTTGGTGCATACCAGATTATCAGGAGTAGATTTTGCTGTGAAGTATTTTCTACTAAAAGGTTGGTTTGGGACAAGTTCTCCCAGTATAGTTAGGAATCAGGGAAACCTCTGAGGGATAAAAAAAAAAAAGAAAAAAAAAAATACTAGCTTCTCTACTTGTCATGCATTGTGATCACTTAACTTTCTCTGTTCTGATCACTTAATTCACTGAACAGAAGCAGGTTTTTTGGCTCCTGAGTTAGTTTATCCTTCCTCAAGCATAGGTTTGCATCTCGTTAAGTTGTTCCTAATAATCCTTTTTTATATCCTTAATCTTCCAATCCTCTTTTACTGCTTTGTGCATGACTTCAGGGTTTCTGAAGACATCTTCTGACGGAATCCTGTGACAAGGCGGTAGAAGCTCTTTTTTCCCTAAAATCTGATTAGCGATGCACGCTTTTGCTAAACAACCAGCGTGGTATCTTTAATAGTTTCTGAAACACGTTATTCTTTTGGTTGAGATTCTTAAATTAAGAAGCTTCCTCTTTTATATGGTGAATTGCAGTAGTACTTAAATCCAGAAAAGGCTTTTCTAGCTTTTGTTGCCTTGCAGAGATACTGGCTTTGAAGGTGCAGGGTTTGCTGCTAGTGGTGCTTTGATGGGTGCATTTTGAATTACTCTGCTGCTTGAGATTATGTCAAGAATTGCTTCTCTTCTTAAATGTTTCAGTGGCTAACCTGGTGTAACGCATACCTGATCTACATGGGCATAATTAGTCTCTCATCACTAATGTGTTTTTGCTGTTGCAATCTTTCTGACTTGTCTGGGATGTTAATCGCTTGCTATTTTTGGGCATTTGGAAAAGAATAGCATTAAGACAGGAATTTCAGTGTTTAGCGGTTCTATTTATTGGCATAGTGAGCTTGCTGATTCAGTTCCAAGGTTTAACATATGTTATGCTCCTTCACTGATGCAACAAAATAATTGTGATGTTTTCTTGGTATTGTGGTGAAGTCCAGCAGCCTAAGTCAGGAGTAGTGTACAGCTGTTCAGAAGCTTACGTAGCGGATCTATTTTGCCATGTATTAACTTTGAGATATATATCAGTTTCTTTTCTAGATTTTTATAATGCAGCTTTTTCAAAGTACGTCCAGCCATTAATAAGGAAATTGGTTGAGTTTTATTGGATTGACATACTTCGCAAAAATAGTTTAGTGTTTGATTCTTTTTCTGTTCCAAAATGCAAACAAATTCTGTTACTTAAGTCTGGAAATTTGCAGTTTAAATCAGTCCAACAAGCTTGGTTTCTTGAGTGTGTGAACTGTCAAAGTGCACCTAAAAGGTAAAATTTAATTGGCAAGCAACTCAATCTAAAATTAGGACTGGCTCTGACTTGCAAGTGTGTGGGGCAAAGGGAAAGCTTAGAGAGAAAATAAGAACAAGACAATCTCTTGTGGAAAAGGTACAATATATTTTATGAACTAACCTTTGTTCTGTGGATGAGAACAAAAGTACTTTTTTCTTCCATTCTCTCCTTAGTAGCAAACTTGCAAAGTAAGCTTGATTCTTATTTGAGTTTAGTATTTAGGGTACCTACCTGGAAAACATTTCCCAGCTCTGATTCATAAGCTCTGTATAGCTAAGATTTTTTTTTAATTCTGCCAGTCTTTGAGTTTACTGCCTTCCATACAATTACAGTGACAAAGATAATTGCTGTCTGAATTACATAGTAATATGAGACTCATTTGGTGTGGCAGTACAGTCTGTGAACGTAGCACTGTGTTTTCATAGTTTCTGTCATCTGTAAGCCTAGAATATTGCATAGGGCATAGAGTACTATTACCTGAGTGCTACTGGTAGTGAGGAGGACTGGTATAAAAAAGTAAAGGCACCTGATGGGTGTTGTGAGTGAGGTGGGAAGAGAAGAATTGTAAGTTCATCTCCTCTTCTTGGTCATCGTTCTATTTTTACTACTTTTGCAGATGTCTTAATCTTAGATCATATTGGAAAAAGTCTGTATCTCAGAATATACTATTGCTTTCAATCATTATATGTTCTCCTTTATTTCACTAAACTGTGTTCCTGAGTTTTAGACTGTGCACTGATTTCAACTATTGAATGCATTTGATTGTTGTAGTGTAAGATTTCACCTGCATTTCCATGATAATGCGATTGTGCTTTGCAGTAGTTGTAGGTGAAGGTATAATTCAACAGATTTCTGAAATATGCACAGTGGCTGCTGGGCCTTTCACCATTTAATCTTGAGACAGCAAAGTCCTCAGGCATGTTTCAGAGTTCACACTTCATTGAAAGAACATATCCTATTATTTGTAACCTTTATTTCAACAAAGCTGTTGAAATGCTGCCTATGCCTCCCCATTTCTTTACCTTGCTTTCCTACTCAGCCCTAGTGTTAACACCCATGTGCTTTGACTGTAGCACCTATTCTTTCCTTTTATAAGGATTCTCGGCTTATGTGTTAGACTTTTCAGGTAGAAGAATATTCTTTACTTACTAGAATGAGTATGTTTTTTAGAAAGAATCAGTTGTTGCACGTAAATGATGCAGTCATGTTTCTCTCTGTTTCTTTAGAATAAATTGATGTGCTTAGTAGAGTAGACATGTTGAAAAGAAACAGGATGCTTGCTTGGGGGAACAAAGTCTCTGTAGCTTTTCATTCACCTTTTAGTTTGTTGATGCTGTTTGAGAATTTTATTTCACTGCATTGAAGTTAGCCCTTGAAGTAACAAGTCAATGTTATATATAATAGTAGTTGTAGATACAGTAAATGATGAGTAAAGTAAATGATTAAATGATCTCCTTTCTTAGAAACCTGCATTTAAAGAAAAGGATTACAAAAGTCTGAGGATGTCTCCGGAGTATTATTTTAACCTGAAGACTAGAAGTGTGTCTGCCTTCGTAAAACAGTAAAAGGGATAAATTTTTGGTAAACAAAAGGTGTCAGTTCTGTTGCATAGTTCAGCCTGTAAGCAGCAGAAGTTTAATGTGCTTAGCAGTAATAGCATTAGTGAATGGTAGGTTCCTCCAGGCTGTTAAAATTAGCAAGCTGAATAGTGTCGCAAGTACAAGTAGCCTCTCTTCTGCATCCCTGTGTTCTAATCTTTTCCACCATGCATTAAGAGTACAGTTACATCTCACCAAGAAATTTCGTTCCCAGTGATTCTATAAATATAGTGAAACTGCCTTGTGAAAAAGTCAATTAAAATGCCTATCTTTGCTAGGAAAGTAGTATAATAGGCATCTTAAAATGTGATAGAAGATAGCTAGGTGTTGGGATGCTGTTGGAGCCCAAATTCTTTACGATGCCAGAAGGAGACTGAGAAAATTGACTCGTGCTATATGTTGAAGTTCTATTTTTTTAAAAAAAGAGTTAAGATGTTACTTATATCTGCATGTACATGATGTGCTGCAAATTGAAATTCTGTTCCTAATGATTAAGATACTGTCACAGTCCTGACTTAAGAAGTAATAAATGCTTACGAAGATCATAGGGACTACATGGGCAAAATAGTTAACTGAAAACTATCCCTGTATTGGCTGGGTGAATATCCCATTGTGATCTGTTTTTTCAGTCACCAAATTATTCCTTCAGCTAGTAGAGAAGTTACTCTGAGATTAGTCCCAAGCAGCATACAGCATCTTGCTTTATGTATATCAGAGCTGCTTTTGTGACTGTGTTCCAATAACCTTGTCTGAGCAAAGATGTTTAGAAAAATGTAAACTACAGTAACATTAAATTTTAAAAAAGCATCTCAGTTTTGAGAAGCTTCTTCAGGAGGAAGCCAAAAGGGTAGAATGCTTGAAAATGCTGCATTAAGATGGTCGTGTTGTCATATGCCGACTGTGGAGATAGCGTTGATTCTTAGCCAGAAGGACGTAAACCAGGAAGATGATGTTCTGTGAGAAGTAGAAGCTGTTGAACTAAGGAAAATTGGAAGGAGCAAACAAAACAGAAGTCTGTTAAGACAGAGGGTTTGAGAACTGGTCTGCTAAGTGCATTAAAACCTGAAAACTTTGCACATCGAAAGCAAGAAACTTGCCAGAGTCACTAGGGCTCATAGAGAGACATATAAGGGCACCCAGGAGAAGTCAGATCATGTAGTAAAAACTAAGTGAACTAATTGCATTGCTTTTTGTCAGAGAAGGGCTTCAGAGGCTTCTCACCAGAACTTTCTTTGACTCCAGGCAACTGTCATTTTAAATTTCAGTAAGGAGTGTTCAAATCCATCAGCAGAATGATAACTGTTGTACAACCATCTCTGGTGGTATATGCTGAAGAATTCCAGAGGAACTTAACCATGAAACCACAGCGTATGGTTTGAACTTTAAATGAGTTTTGATTATCTAGGTCTTGTGCTGTTGACCCATGCAAACTGAAGCATTAAATGAAGTGCTGCCTTGCCAGTCCAAGGTAGAAAATATGAAGCTGACTTCTTAAAAACTAGATCAGGGAAGGAAATGTAGACTAGCGAGGAGTGGTATTCTTTTGAGTCTTTCATGATGTGATTAAGAATTGCGACAGTGTTAATCATCTGAACAGAAGCTCAGTGGGACATTGAAGTGAGAGAGGGCTTGTGTGCTTGCTGGTTTTTCTGACCTTGCTGACACACTAGAGGCTGCTTTTGAAAGACTGTGCTGTGTATGGTAGAGGCTGCAGTGCGCCAGGGAACTGAGACCCCTTTTATTCTTCTTCTTCCCTAATATTGGATGGCTAGTGTAAATGCATTTTTTCAGGAATGTCTGGTTCTCCTGGAGTGGTTGGATAGGGTTGATACCATAACAAAACAGAACTTATTTGCATGAGCAAACATAAAGAAAGGGGCTAGTGCATGCTTTGATAAAGGTAGTTGTGTCTCCCAGGTCTCATTTCGTTGAAGGATTCATTGTTAATTCTTACTCATGTGGTCAGTCTGATAACACAGAACTGTTGGATTTTTTCAGAAGAATGTTTCTGAGATTCTTTTTTTGAAGACTTTGTAAAAACTGAGCAGTCACAGGTTTGCTAGGCTTATGGGTTAACTGCTTAGAAGTAACCAAAGGAAAGAATAAATTATTTACTTTATAATAAGGGAAGGTTACCAGTGGAATTACTCAAGACTGTTGCTCGATATATTCATAAGTACCTGGAGGGAAGAAATGAATGAGAAAAGGATAGAAAGGATAACAGAAAGCTAGAGCTGACTGCAGACAGTTGCAGTGGGAATTCATTGTTCATTAGGTTATAAAATTGCTGATAAAATTAAATTCTAGTAAATATGGACTCATGAATCTAAAGAAAAATAATTCAGACTGAATATACCCCATGGGTGGGCTTTATGTTGGTTGTTCAGAAAACACCTTGAAGCTCCTTCATAATGGTTTCTTTTAAAAAGCAGCTGTATGCTCAGATATCCTCAAATAGCAGTTAGCAGCAATCTTTGCAAAGACATGGACAATAAAATGAAAATGGGTATGTGTCGTGGACTGAGTGGTGTAATTCTGTATTGACTCTGTGTGCATTTCTGGCCACCTGTCAGAAAACATGGTGCAACCGAAAACAAGCTGAAGAAGGTTAGCAGTGATCAAACTTTGGACCTGCTCCTGTGTAAGGAGAGAAAAACAGATAAGGATTGCTAGCTTGAAAAAGAGCTGGTGGATAGAGACAAGTGGATCTGAATTGAGAGCCTGAGAAGTGTTATGTTTGGAGATGAACTACCAGTAATAACTTTTTTCCCCCCAAGAAGAGGAGCATCAGATAAAATCATTAACAGGCAGCAGTTTAAAATAAAGCACTTCTTTATTCTGATGCATACTTAAATTCTCATAGAATGCCATGAATGACAAAAGCATAAAAGAACTAAAAAGACCTGGAAAAATCAGTGGAAGAAAAGTCTTTTGAGCTAACACACATTATGGTTGGAATCCGCCCCAAAAGTATGCCAAACGAAATTACTGGAGGCTTGGAAGGATTGCTGCAAGGGAGTTGGATAACTGCTTTGAATTTTCTTGCTTTCACCCTGTATCTGCCTACTGCTGATTTTTATAAGCAGGACAATGGGAAGTCTTTAGTTTGGCCCCACTGCTGTTAGGTGTATTCAAATATGTTCTTCATTGGTCATCTTGGAAAGGGGAAAAAAAAAGTATACTTTCTAGAAACAAAATAAGAGCATGTTAGTTTGTATTTCTGTCTTGTTCTGAAGTTTTGAAATCAAGTAGATTCATCAACAAATTGAAATGTTAAGTTGATAAGTCTGCTGTGTAGTTAAATGTTCAATTGTGGATCCAGACCCAGTTTAAGATAAGAGAAAGGGCAAACTAATTCTAAACATGTATGCTTTTCAGAAGTATCTTTGTGCTTTGTTGCTAAAATCTCTTTGTGTATGGAAAGGAATCCTGACAAAAATGGGGCATATGGTCTATTGGAGTCTATCAGTTAGAGTGGGAATTTTCTAGTAAAATGAGTTGCAAAAGTCTCAGTGGAAGAGTTAAGAGTTCTACTAAAGATGTATAAAATTTTCCTTTTGGAAGGCTAAGTATGTTAACTAAGGATTGAACCTGTTTTTTTTTTTTCAGGACAGTATTTGGATTTCACTACAATGTTGAATTAGTATGTTTCTTGAATTACAGAGAAATCTTAGAAATACGTCAATGTCAAAAAGATGTTTTTGTAAAATATCACAGCAATAGTTACTTGCATTTTTTGTTTTTGTTTGTAGCTTGATGCTTTTCCATTGAAAGCAAACATGACATTCACCTGAAAACTCAAATTGATCTTCTTTCAAATTTGGCAGCGAGTGTTCTATAGTATCAGGAGATGGGAAACAAAAGGACTTAACAGGTGTATAAAGATCCAGTGTCAGAACTCCTTATGTAACAGTGATATTAATGTACTTTACACTTGAGAATATATTTAACGCTTCTCACTTTGAGTAGTTCAGTTGGAAGGTCACTTCTTATATGAATGAATTGCTAATAAAGGGCTCAAGTGGTCAAAGGAATCCCTGTTTGATAAAGTGGACATTTTCACATAAAGGAATACTCAAGTGTCCCTTTTATCACCCTCTACAAAACCTCGTTAATGCCAGTGGGCTGTTTCCAAGTCTGTGTAAACTTCCACATACACAGAAGTAAGAACCCCTGGAAGAATAAGCCTACTTGAAGATTTTAATTGTTCTTGTGCTGCTTCACATTTGGATCATTGTGTAGTTTTTACGACTTGCTTTGTTTTTTGAAGAAAATAATCTTTGGGAATCAGGAATCGAATTTGACCTTCACTGTTGAGCCAGTAAGAAGGTTAGTAAATGTCTATTAGTGGTTGCATCCTGTGTCTTTTGACATCTGTAGCATTTAGGTAATGTGATGAGGGCTGATATGTAGGTATTGCTGAGATTACCGTGAGGTGCTGCCATGAAAATCAAGTATGAGTATATCTGTCCCAGATCCCGAACCCGCCAGTTTCCCATATGAAAGCCTAATTGTTGTGGTATTCACCTTTCTTGAAAGTACTGCTGTATTTCGTTTTAAATTATTAAATTAAATAAAGCCTATGGCCTGATTTTGTTGAAATGTATTGTAATAGTTAAATCATCATTATAGCTGATGCTACTTCCTCCTTTAGACTACATGAAGAAATAATTGACTTCTATGACTTCATGTCCCCTCGTCCTGAAGAAGCAGCTATGAGAAGAGAAGTGGTGAAAAGAATAGAAACAGTCATCAAAGATCTTTGGCCTACAGCTGATGTGAGTGTAATTTAAGTGCTGATTTGCTTCTCTAGTAAATTGTAGAGCTTGGTTCACTTAACTTTGCTATTATCTTTGTGTTTTAGAAATTAACAGATAAGACTTCAAACTTAAGGCAATTGACTTAGTATCACAGCTCTTGTGCTACTTGGCAGTTTATTTTAAAAAGTGGAGGAAATTTAAAACCTAGATTTCAGGTTAATGAAGTCTACTGATAATTTTTTTTCATTTTGAGAACTGGGGATGTGGAGAACTGTCCACTTTAAGAAGTGCATTTCTTAAAGTAAAAGCTTATTAAATTGATTGTCTCTGCACAACTTCGTTTGGAATATTAAAGTGAGACTGACTACTTATGTATCCATTTCTGCAAGGAATCCTGACTGTAGATATTTGTAAATATAAATATTTCACAAAAGAACGGTTAAAAACCCCAGATTTTTTTTTTGTACTCATCACAAATTTGACATTCAGGGAATTACTTTAGCCCTGCTTTAGTGGGAAAATGGGACACTTGACTTCCTGAGATATCTTGCAACCAAAGTTGTTGTATTTTCAAACCCTTTATTACCCAAAGAGTAATTTTCATCCAAACAAAAAAACATCCAAAAGCAATGTAATGTAAACTGTGTCTCTAGCATCACCTTTCTGATTACCAGATAGTAGTGTCATTAACAAGCAGAAAACCATTTCAGACCACTGTGATTTCATAGCCTCCCATGATGAAGAGTGAGGGCTGTGTCCACAGTACTGAGCTAAAGATACTGTAAAGCTCATCTACTTCATCTTCACCTGTGATTTTTCCTTAGTAATAACATTTTTCTAGCTTGTGGGAACAGATATAAACATTGAAATGGCCCAGTGTTGCCCAGTCTTTTCATAGGTCCCTTCAAAGAAGTGAACTTGTAAATTGTGCTGTGCTGTAGCAGACAGGGAAGAACATCTCAATTCTCTAGACTGGAAGCATACTGAAAGTATTTGATGTGGACTGTGAATGTCTCTTCAGCATGCCTTCTTTTCCACACACAAACACATACCAGAATTTCATAGTCATCCTGACAATAAAATCTGGAGCATTCATGTTTATCTGAACTATATGTTTAGGTGCAGTTGCTGTTTTTTTAAACCTAAAAATTTGGAAAAAATGTTTCCCTTAAACTCTTCCAATTTCAGTAAAGCTGTCCTATGAGGAAAGAAGGGAACAGGAAGGAAGGAGATTTATAACAGCTTACACTTCTGTCGAACTGGAAATAAATAGTGAAAAGGACTTGTTTCAAAAGTTTGTGCTCTGCTGCTAGCAGGTAGTCATTTCATGTTAAAAAAAAAAAAAAAACCAATTTCCTCTGAAGTAGCATCTATAAGAGAAAGTGTATTTGTACAGGCTTGACAGAGTATGTAATAAAGTAAGTTCAGTAACTTTTTTAGTGGGCTATATCCTTAGCAGGTCCGGAAGAATCTTAAGTCTTGTGAAAGTAAAATGAAATGAGCATTCATAATTACAAGATATTTCACTGGTGTGGGTTTTTTTCAGGTCCAGATATTTGGCAGCTTTAGTACAGGGCTTTATCTTCCTACTAGGTAAGTAACAATTTACTTTTTATATAAAAGCTTGTCTTCTTTTAGAGTAATGGTAAATTTTAAAGGGGAATTTAGACTGGAATGTGTAAACCTATCAAACTTCCAGTAAAATTTTTGCCTCATGTCCCATGTGACAAAGGGAAGAGCTTTTGAACTTACAGGTTTGAGATACGTATTTGATATACCATTGTACTGCTCTAGGTACCTATTGACCCCTTGGTGAATTACCTTTTCCTCTTTGTGTCTGGGGGTAGTCTTTGGCTCTTTGTTTTCAAGATACAGTGAAATTGAATGTTTAGTATTTCCTGTGTAAAGATTGTGTTTTATTAAATAAGTGAAATACTGAGAGTGTGTCACTTATCACAGAGTTACTGTGCAAAGTCAGAGGAGTCATCACAGCTGTGTTTTCCCATTTTTTTGGAGAGCAAAATGTCTTATTTAATTCAGTGTTTTATATCGCTTAATCATTCAATAGATAGATGTGGAAAACCTGTGTAGTAGTGTCTTAAAGACTAAGTTGTCTTTACATCAATTAAGTTTTCAGTATGAAAGCACTGGAAATTTAATTTCTATGAATAACAATCAGTGATAAAAATTGTTTGGACTATTAACATGCCTGTCAACATGGGTAGATGAGGGATGAGATTGGGCTGTGGAAGTCAGAGGGGAGAGAGCAAGAAAGGTAAAAGGGAGAGGAGCTCAAAGAACTCACCAGAAAACTGGAAACAAGAAGCTAGAATACTACTTTGGGTCCTAAAGCACACTAGACCATCTCTTACTTAACATTGCTAAAGGAAGCTTATTGGGAACCTAGATTAAAAGTTGCAAAATGGTCACCCTGGAGGACTTGTAATATGTAGAATGCCAGTTTTACCATCTTTTTGGTGGAGTATTGTGCTTTAGATTTAATGGATCTCATGCTGTGTTCTTTTTGTTTAGTGATATTGATCTAGTTGTTTTTGGGAAATGGGAACGGCCCCCTTTACAGTTGTTGGAGCAAGCACTAAGAAAACATAATGTGGCTGAGCCATATTCCATTAAAGTACTTGATAAAGCTACGGTAAGTAATAGTCTTTGGAATACTGAACTGAAAAGCTTTCAGTCCCCTTAAGATGATGGTGATAAATAGCGTTCTTAATTCATGAAGCTAATGATATTGTCTTAAGCACAATGTTTTGCTCTGTGCAAGATTTTAGTAGAATCTGTCTCTGCTTAGCGGTAGCACACAGTTTTTTACATGGACAACAGTAATTCTGTGTACTGTGTTTGCCGGAAGGCCATACTTTATGCTTATGTTGTCAATAAAGATCTGGAAGTCAGTATTTGCAAAATATCTAGTAAAATAAGTTAACTATTTGTATAATGTTTTTCCACTGACCTTTGAGAGGACTTTTGTTTAGCCAGGGGCCAGTAACTAGAGCTGTCTAGCTTGAAACACCGATTTTTCAGGTTGTCTTGTTTCTGATGGCAGTGAAGTGTTCCAAACCTAACATTTGTTTTTCCCTTCCAAAATATGCTACTTAAGAGCTCTATTTCATTTGTGAAACTGATGTATAGTATCTCTTGCATCTGTCTTGTAAGCCTAACGGATCACTTGAATATACTAAAAACTTAAAGTATGAGAATTTTATATTGCTGAGTAAGTGGTGTTTTCTCCAGGAGACTAAGCAGAGTATTCCAGACTTCTTCTAGCAAGCTGTTACATTTTGTGGTCTCTGAAATAGGGTGACTCTTTTAGGTCCACGAGATTCCTATGGCTTCCGTTGGAGTAGCAGTATATAACATTAGCTCTGGTCATCTTTGGTTTACCTGAGAATGAGTGGGATTTTCAGAATCAGTGATACCAGTTAGTGATGAAAAATGGCACTAGGCTAGGCTTATCAATTTTACTAGCCTTTCTTATTTTATTCCCTCTGCTGTTGGTATAAAGTGATGCTATACTTCTGCTCTTTTTTGTTTTCCATTTCAGATTAAAAATACAAGAAGTTCAATTTAAAATAAATCTTATCAGATGAAGTTTAGGTTATGATTGTAAGATGATTTTGTAGGACACTGCCTTCAAGGTGGTGGTGTGAGACTGAACTACCTATTCAGTAGTTCTATAATATTTTATTGCTGCCAGAAGAGGAAGTATTGCTACTCCTGCTTTGCTTTTATCCGTTCTGGCTTTCATTTGACTCTGCAGTGAACCAGTTCAGCTTGATAAACCAACAGACGGTGCTTTATTTTTTCTGATAGGCTAGTCGTCTGTCAGTTTAGTAAGTGAATGGTGCAGTGCTGGGTCAGATGAATGCAGTTCCCAGAGGTTATGAGAGTAGAATGTCTCCTATTAACAGCAGTGAGTCATTAAATTAAGTAAATTTGGTTGCCTTACAAAACACTGATATTGCAGCTATGAAGGCAGATATCTAATAGCTATAGGAGAGTACATGAGTGATCTAAGTTAATGTGATCATGTACCACACATACAGGTGTTTTTAATCACCTCATTAAAAAGTGTTCGCTTGTTAGTCAAGTTAGGATTGTTATCTTTTCTCAAAAACATGTTTCCTTGTCTTGATAGTTGCATTCATTTGGACTGATAGTATCCGTGCGTCTGTCTTAAGTGAGTAAGCTGGAGAATAGCACCAGTGTTGCATTTCTGGGGATTCATAAAACCTTGTTTTAATCTTTTCAGGTACCAATAATAAAACTTACTGACCAGGAGACAGAAGTGAAAGTTGACATCAGTTTTAATGTAGAAACTGGTGTGAAGGCAGCTCGATTTATCAAGGAATACATGAAGGTATCAGCCATATAATGAATGTTATATTACTTACCAACGATGTGCCAGATGCTTAGCAAACCTTTTTTGGTATGGCTTAAGACTTTTGAAAATTTATTGCTGAAGACTGTTTTCATTAATACTAATTAAACATGGATATTTTAATTTATTTTCTACTGGTATCTATTCAGTGTTGCCTTCGAGTGCTAGGTGTTTGTGTGGATAAACCTGTACACTGAAAGGACTTCTACAATCACATCTAGATCTGCAGATAGGTACTAAACTTTGCTTCTAAAGCAAGTCTGTTCAAGTTTTGCTTACCTTGAATTTAAGTGATGCTTGATTATGAATACTATCTTGCTAAACATTGCCTAAAAACAACTCTTCTGTAGCTACATACTTAAAATGAAGTTTACTTTTATGCTCTGCAGTAAAAGTACTGTTTAGATGGAAAGCTTTGACTATAAAGAGCGACACTGGCATTCAAAGAAGAATATAAAAATTTTCCTGTTGGGTGGGTGGGGATAAATTTGATATGTAAGCTGTTTGATCAAATAAGAGTTGAAGTCTATTCATCTGTTTCTAGAACAAAAAAAAAGCATGTTTCAGTTCTTTCTGTGGAAACACTTTATAGCACACTACTGAATAACATTTTTGTATTAGAAGATGAATCTTCTTGTGTTGAGATTGTGTAGTTCTTTCTTTGTTTTGGAATGTTGACATTGTCATTGATAAGACTTATTTTGCTTTGCAGAAATATTCTTTGCTGCCTTACTTGATTTTAGTATTAAAACAGTTCCTCCTTCAGAGGGACTTGAATGAAGTTTTTACTGGTGGAATTAGCTCTTACAGCCTAATTTTAATGGCAATTAGTTTCCTGCAGGTAAGTCTGTTCCTTATTTGTTTCTGTGTTCTTTAAAATATTTTGGTTTCTGTGCTTATGCCCTGTTACGGTGCTGTTTCTTTAGACTCCCCTAGCAATGCACAGCTTTCCTGTTACGGCTCTAGGTGTTTGATCATTGGCAGCTCCTATGGACTACCTCTTAAACTTCTAAGAACTTCTGTTCACTGTGTGAACTGGAACAGCAGCAGGAGCCTTGTGAACGGCATAGAGGCTGTGCTATACCAGGGCCTGTGATGTGGATTATGCTACCTTCATGGGCAGCCTATTCCAGTACCTGAATCATCTTACTGGTGTTTTGTAAATCTGCCAGGATGCAGTTTAAGTCTGTTGCTTCCTAGACTACTGGTACTGAATGTGCAGAGTAGTTGATTTCAGTGTTTATTAAAATTATGAAATCAGTCAAGTTGTTTTTTAATTATATGTTGGTTAGGTTTTGACATACTTAAAACTGGCAGATATTGTAGGTAACTGGTGAAATAGCTAATGAGTTATAACTTCTTCCATTACATTTTTGTGACAGTAAGCTTTGTACGAGTGTGATGAGGTACAGTGTTAGCGTCTCTCAGCAGCTGTAATAATGGAAAAACCTATATATTCTGCTGCTGTTAATGATTAATTGAAATGTTACTGTAGATTTTACATACCATATATAATATGAGGAGATTGAGAAAAGAACTGTATTTCAATTGGGGTAAATAGATTCCCCCCCTGCTTCTGAAAATATTAAGACCGATGGATTTTCTGTGAAAAATCAGGTATTGCTTTGTTACTAATTAAGCTGTAATGTAGTATGCAGTACTTCTTTATTGCTTTTGGATTAGGGAAAAGAATTTACTAATCCTCAAAAAGCTGGAAGAGGAGGGAAGAAAGAATTCTGTGGCTTCCAGATACTGCTGAAGTGCTGCCCCCTCTTGGTTATATGAAAGTAGTTTAAGTACATGAAGAATTAATGACTCAATTCAGACTTGTGTAAGAGATTATACTCAGCTGTTTAAATGAGAGCTTTTTGTTGCACTGTGTTATGGTATGAAAAGCATTAATTTTTAATAATTACTGTTCTGTGTCACAGCTGCATCCAAGAATTGATGCCAGAAGAGCTGATGAAAACCTTGGAATGCTTCTGATAGAATTTTTTGAACTTTATGGAAGGAATTTTAACTACTTGAAAACTGGTATTAGAATAAAAAATGGAGGTGCCTATATTGCCAAAGAAGAAATCATGAAAGTCATGACTAATGGATACAGACCATCCATGCTATGTATTGAAGATCCTCTCCTGCCTGGTAAGATTGTACACTTCTTCCAATATTCCGGAGCTCTGGCTCAACTTGTGCTCTCACAGCTTACGTCAGAGTCCCTAAAGTCTGTGAAGTGAGTTAAGACGCTGCGCTGGTGTCGAGGCACAGTTACGGAGTGGGCTAAAGGATAGGGACCTGAAGTCTCCCAAGATTCATAGCCTGAGTAAATTGGATTGCATGCAAACAGTGCAGACACATAATGCGTTGGAGATTCAGAACTGTGTTGAGTGTGTAAGATTCTCTAACAGTGCTGAAGGGTAGCAAAAGGAAGAGGTCCAGGAAATCCTGGAAGGGGGTTTGTTAGTAGGAACAGCTCTCCGTTGTTCATTATGAGAGAATGAGAATGGAAGATGTAGCTTTTCTGGTCACAGTCTGTGGTGCTGTACTTCAGATAAATTATACCATATGGGAAAGAAACGCTGCAGATGAGGTACTGTCCTGCAGGGCGGTGCAGTAGAGACTGCACAGAAACATGGGTGTATGTCCATGAATGTGTAGCAAGGGAGCAGCTGTATTATGGTGTTGATGTGAAGAGTGGTTTGCATAACTGGCTTCTGTGCTGCACAGCAGCCTTTAGAGAATGCCAGTTATCGTTGCGTGTACTTTTGAAAGTAAATAACTTAAAATATTTTTTTTTCTTTAAGAGTTGGTTTTGATTCCGTAACCTTCAAAGTAATCAAGATTAATTTTGGCTGAGCTCCTGAAAAAAATTTCCAGCTTTATAGTATTCAGTTTGGATTCTATTTAGACCGTCACAAGTAGCTGAAATTTCAAAACAGTTTTTTAACGAAGTCAGTTTTCAGTTAATTTGGACTTCAGCATTAGTATTTCTAGAATGTAATTGGCACTCAAACTCCATACTGTCATGTCTTGTGGGTAGACTGCTTATGTACAGCACTTTTAAAGCAAATACCATGGATCAGGAGCTGAAGTCTGGCATTTTTCTAAACACTCATTATGCTGAATGTTCATAGTTCCCTAGAACAGGTTGCAATCTAAGATACTTATTTGTCTAACTACATCTCTGATATGTTTGTAGCTCTGAGTTTGTGTCCATCATGACTCTTGCACTTGGCCAGGCATAAGTGTGATTTTGCAGACCTTTCATTGCGTTACTGAGATTTCCTTCAGTAGCTGTGTACTTGCCTGAAGACCCATTTGGGTAGCAGCATGAGCCACGTTTCTTTAGAGTCAAAAACCTTTACTGTCCTCCAGTTCTGTTCCTTCCTATCTGCCGAGGACTGAAAGAGAAGAAATTATGTATGCTGCACAAGGTTTTAATCGCTGCTAATAGTGCTGTGGAATTTTTTCTTCTCTTCAATGACTCTTCAGAGAAGCAAAAAACCATAAATTTCAAGTCCAGTAGGGGTTCTAAACTGTTCCTCCTAGGATAAATCTTGCAGAAGCAAAGAACTATAGAAGAAAGATCTCTAGTTAGATGCCATCAAAGAGTTGATAAAAATTAAATTTTAGCTGTGGTTATATGGGCTGAGATAATGTAATTCTTACAGGAGAGAAAGTGTTTTGGAAAGGGAAATGAAAGCTGACAATGACTTCAAGTTATGTGACCACTGTGTCCCATAGGGATATTTTCTGGCAGCTATCACAGAGCTTCAGAACTTGCCTGATGGAACTAGGAGGAAAATTATATAGAACCTATAGGATGGCTCTTTGAATCATGAATACAGCCTCCTTAGATCTAGACTTAACCATATATTCTTACAGTATCTAAAAGTACCTGTCAAACGTATCTAGAAAATGTCTAGAATTCTGTTAATTAGTTTAGTTCTGTTACTGCGTGTGTCCCAGTACAAAAAAGCTTTTCCAAGGGTTCAGGTCCTTGACCAGTTGAAAAGTCGTCATCTCTGCTTGATTAGTTTGTGGTCAGATCCACTCAATGTCTAACTCCATGAGGGTCAGTGCCAGTATTGTGGAGGAGATGGGAACAAGTATTTTGGTAGAGTGGACACAGTTGTTTCTTGACTTCAGTTACCATAAGCTGCTGTAGAATTTTTCCCTCAAATCTGTTTTTGCACTGTATGCGCAAGTTTTTAATCTTTTTTTGCAATCCTTTTTTACCCTGATCACAGCTTTCTGTATAGTTCTGGTTAAGCCTTAGAAGAAGACTTCGAAAGATGACTTTTTAATCCAGAAATAAGACAAAAAATATAGGGATGGAAAAAAAGCCTTTCAATTTCGCAAGATTATCCAAGTAGTGTAAAAGTCGCTCCTATGAGTGTATTCACTGGTTCAGCAATAGAATGCTGAAAGGTATAACTCACAAGAATAACTTTAGACAGTCTTGTAGGGGACAGGATTAAGTTCGGTGGGGTTAGTTATTTTAAGTTGGAGGAACTGTTTTTTCTTCAGTGTGAAATGGTGATGTCTGTCTAACAGATAAATGATGTCATTAGAAGGATATGATACTTCAGTTCTATCTGTTCAGTACCTTCTGTTAGTTACTAGATTTGGAAGGAACAGGCATCAACCTGTTGTGTTGCTGTTTTGGTTGTAGTGGGTTTTGCTCAGATTCTCCTGGGTGCTGTAGGGTTTCCTCTGAGATTCTCAAAGACTGATTATTAGGTGCTAGAGGATTATAATTTCTGTGATTTGAGAACAAAGATTCCGACAAAGATGTCAGGAGTCTATACTTGAAGTGGGAAGTGTGTTGAAAACTGGATTTGAGATGTCAGGCTAATGTAACCGGTGATGCATTTTGAAGTGGTAGTTTATACTTTGCCTTCGTACATAGCCTAAGATTCTTCATCTTGAGTTAGTGTCCTAGGACAGGGTAATGAGATGAAAATCTTTCCCTTAGCATCATCCAAAGAAGGGAGTTTCTATAAACATCTGGTAGCTGCCACCATTTCAGTTTCTCAAAGCAGTTGTCCTCTCTTTGTCTAAAAAGTGAAAGCATTCATTTAGGAGAACTGCAAAACCAGGCACTCGGAAGTCTGTTCACAGGAACATGTTGGAGCAGGGTAGATGATATCATCCTAGAAGAGGTTTGTGCGGAGTTGGTCTAGCAGTATCCTGTCTTGGAAGACATGACTCTGGTTGCAGGTGACAAATCTTTAATCTGTGGTTGTAAAACAAACTTGGCATTTATTCAGCAGGTTGTTAGGGAAGCTTATTATTTTATGCCTTTGTGAATCACGTGATTATCAAGGTCCTTCAGACATTTCTGATGCTCAGAACAGGTATGATTTTGATCTTGGTTCAGATTGGTAGTGGCAAGAGTAGCTAAATCGCAGTTTAAGACTTGGAGTTCCACCTGTGCTGCTCCCTTAATGAGAAAGGTTGTTCTTCATTCTGAATTGCTGTGGGCACTAACAAAAGTTCTAAACCTTAAATTCAATGCGTGTTCTTTGAAAAGAGACTCTTTAACTTCAGGACTAATTATGCTTCGTGTTGCTTGCTTCTGCATCTTGATGGGTCACAAATACAGGAAGTAATTAGATTTGAGATTGGCAACAACTATTGGGATTATCTGTTCTAGCCTTAGTGGCTGCTCAAAGTTATTCATGGCAGCTTTTCAATATCTGCTACTTTTCATTAGAACCTGCAAATGTGTGTGTATATAAAATATATGCATTTATAAAAATACACAGATACATTGAAGTTAGCATCTGAAAGAACCCCTTTAATGCTAAATGTTGCAAAAAGGTGCTTACTAGATAATAGCTTAACATAAATGGATCTGCTTCAGTCCTAACTCATGGTCTTACTTTTACCTTTCCAGGCCACGTTCTTAAAACTGCTTCAGGTAATGGAAAGGTACCTGACAGAGTGGTAATACTGATAGTGAGTGATGGAAATCTTAGACATGCTCCTTTAGGGATGAAGGCTTTGTAAGAAAGAATGAGGATTGAATTATACATGAAATCACACACCATTGTTATCTACTAATGTTCATCTGAGGATTGAAGTCTGTATGATTTTGTGTTTTTTAAAGAGTGAAAGCATTTGGCTTACGTGGTTTAACTGATCAGTCTGTAGATTGTGACGAAGGATGCTCAGGTATGTAAGACGTGATCTGCTAATGAGAACGATCTGTCGGAATAAAATCTATTCAGGACAGCAAATGCAAATATGTGATCTTCTGTCTGCTTTAGTATATTGCTTTCTGGATTGGGTAGGGCTATACAGACTTGACTGGTACAGTTGACAGTAGCTCGCATAGTAGCTTTGGCTTCCATACCTGCTTTTCAGCTGCAGTGCAAGTCAGAAGCTCTGCAGACTGTATAATCGAATAAGACATGTTTATTCAGACATTTTTATGAACTAATTACAGGTGCAGAATGAAGCAATCCAGGAACCTAGGCATGCTATGGCATAAGCTGTCCTGCCTCTGTTCTCAAATCTGCTTCAATCAAGACACATACACAACTTCATTGGTGGTTTAAACTAAACTGCCTGAGTTTGCCATAAGTGGGTTAAGGAAGGCTTATGATTTCTTTTGCTGGCACAATAGTAGAGGTGGCAACAACTGATGAAAGGAGTAACCAACAGTTTGTAGCAGCAGTGTCTTCATTTTGGTGTAACTCCATGCAGGATGCATGTCAAATGTAGCTGCCTTAGCACCAGATTAGACTAAACTAATGCAATTTGTTTAAGTGTGTGTTCTTAATTCCTGTTATGTGAATTTATAGAATCATTTAGGTTGGAAAAGACCCTTAAGATCATCGAGTCCAACCACAGATGGACTCGAATTTAGTGGTAGGTGCAGTTATGTCTGTTTAGCCACTTGTATATATTCCATTTCTGTATTGCTTTTCAATTTAATTCTCTTTTGTATATATGTTTAGCCTGTTGTTATGTGGAAGGTGGCATTGTTGCAGGACACAACAATGTGTCCTGCCCCTGGAAAACCTGTACTGAATTAATCATTGTTTTTCTGGTAGAATTAACATTTTTGAGTTCTGATTTCCTGACCATTGAAATACTTTGGTCTTTATTCAGCTGCCTTCGGACTAAGTCCTTTTTGAAGTCCTCTGCTAATTTGTAGTGCAGCTCTGAACTTAACTACAACGTGTTTCTTCCTAGATTTACTGTCCGAGGCCTACATTGGTGTCTGCTTCTACTTCAGGATAGAGTCCAATTGCAAATACGCCTTTTAGAGAGGCTTCTGTAATTTTGAGCCTAGTAGCTGCTGGATACTGCAGCGGTGCATTCAGAACAAGATACTTAGTTACTTCAGTAAACAGGAAGTATTTCTTGATCAGTTTTTGTTTGACCATATAAATTACTGAAGAAATTTTGTGTTCCCAAAATGCTCTTATGTTCCCAGTCTGTTTTCATTGATTATGCTTTTCTGTTAAAGTGGCATTATGGTTGAGAATCTTGGAGGACTAAAATGTGTTGTCAGGTAGTAAAGCCAAGGCTGTTTTTTTTCCCCTGGATGGCAGACCTCAGCATATTTGTCTATAATGGCTTGCTGGCCAAAATACTGAGAGTGAAGGGTTCCTCTAAAGTCAAATTCAGCCTCATTGGATTCAGTCCTCCAAAGGATAGATTCTGTCCTTTACCCATCAATTTTCAAAGCGGATTTTTCATTAAAGCTTGTTCGTGGGCCCTGATCTGATTTTCAAGCTTAAAATAAACATAGAATCATAGACTCATAGAATCATTAAGGTTGGAAAAGACCTCTAAGATCATCAAGTCCAACCCTTAACCCAACACCACCATGCAGTGGTTCATCCCTTTCCAGTGTTCTCATAGCATTTCAAGCATCATTCTGAAGGAGGGAATCTTGTACTGTAAGCAGCTTTCTACCCACTCAAGATCTAGTCTGTATTTTAGACATGCAATTTGAAGGAAGTTTTCTTTGTGTTTCTTAAATTGAGTGGTGACGGTGAACCTTTGGTGTCTGGTGCCAAATATATCTACAAAAAAACCCCCAGATGTTTCTTATTGCTAGTAATAGCCGAATTTTTCTAGGTGTCAAATGGGAGACCAATGTTTGTACATTGTCGCTGATACAGAAGCTTTAGCATGTTCTTAACTTCTGCAGTTCCTCACACATGGCACTGGATTTGGAAGGAGTTCCGTTATAAATGTCTCATGCTTAAAGAGGGGCAGTCAAGAAGTGCCACTAACCTGATAAAAAAACAATGCTGTACAAACTTCTGGAATCCTCTGTGATAGATTTTGACAAACTGGTTTATCCTGTGGAGATAAGTAATCTGTGTCAGTCTATTAATCTGTAGTTTTGATAAGGTTAAGTAGGGGTTGATCTAAGTATACCTGGCCCTGTGAAGATGATGTGGTTGCACAAGTGGAATTTTAAGCTGAATTTGGCCTGCAGAAACTCTACTGGTAAGTGAGACATGATGCTTTAAGCTTGGTAGGTTTCCTCTTAAGACAGCTATAAGAGCTTTAAGCTGATCTCTATTCTCGGTTTCTTTCAGGCGCTGGTACATTGGTATTTTAAAAGTGGTAAATTGAATGCATAATGTTAAGTGTCAATTCCTAAGCTTAGCTTCTTTTATTGAGATAGGCACACTTAGTTGTTCCTGATATGAGTAGGGTGGGCTAACCAGTTTAAACAGAATTAAGCTGTGTTGTTAAGGCTTCTGAGCTTTAAGTATGAATAATTTTCTGGTTACTGATATTAAAAAAAGATGATCTGATGACTGTCACATTATTTCAGGAAACGACGTTGGCAGAAGTTCTTACGGTGCCATGCAAGTGAAACAAGTTTTTGATTATGCCTACATTGTTCTTAGCCATGCAGTATCACCTCTTGCAAGATCATATCCAAATAGAGATTCTGAGAGGTAATTAGTCCACTTTTTGAATATCCATTTGTCTGTGTAATCAATTAGGAATGTTTGGGTCTAAATCAATAAAAAGAATATTGTTATTTATTGTTTAACTGCGGCTGTATTGAAATCTGCCCAGAAATTTAGGCTGCCCAGTGGTATTAGAGTGTAATGCCTCAATGTGCAGCACTGAAATGAAGACAGCATGACAAAACCCAGGATGAGTCCAATGTGAGGTTCTCTTAGTGTGGAAGGGAGCCAGAAGAAATTGGTCTTTCCTCAAACATTCTGCTTAAAGTATTTCAAAGGAGGGTCTACTCGTTTAATGTTTGGTATGATGTATGTCTGTGCTACGGCAGAAAAAAATGTGTGTCATCAAATTGTTTGTTTAGACACAAAACTAGACAACAAGGCTAGAAATTTCCCTATTTCTTTAATACATGCTCCCATAAGCTGTTTTAAAAGGCTTGATATGTAATTAAGCTGTTAAAAGAACCAGTTCAGTTTGGCCGTAATGTCGGAACTGCCATTAAAAGTAGCGTACTTCTAGACGTGCCATTTTTAATGCAGTTCTTAATGTCTTTCATAGAAACACTGTACAGCTAGTATTTTCTCAGCTTTCACCTTTGCAAGCTTTCTGTTTTTTGAAAGGGGGAGGAGAAAGAAAATGGAGGCATGTCAGCCATGTTGTATTTTCATTCATGTATCTGCTCTAGCATCTGTTATTCTAACCCTCAGTACAAGTTGGGGCTAGACCAGAGGACATCTCTTCCCTGAGACTTCCCTAGAATCCCAGTGGCTTTGAGCTCCCCAGCTAATTGCAGGGAGGGACGGCTGTAACAAGTCACATAAACCATCTAGATACAATTCCAAACTCTAGCCAAGCTGTTAGCTTCCAGCATTAACGTGATTGGAAATAGTTCTCTTATAGTAAGTTTACCACAAAGTGGATGCAGTCTTCCGTGTGGATTTAAAACTAAAAGTATTTTAATAGTGCCTATGAATCTCTAGGTTTTCTATGGTGTTAAATTCACAAAGGTTGAGACTGCACTTGTGATGGAGATCTAGGAAGAGTGGTACGTAGTGTTGCACAATGACATTTGAGACTGCTGTTTTAAGATAGATTAAAGGTGTATCTGTTAAATGTGTACGGCCTGACAATCTTGTTGCTGAATGAAACTTCATTCTTATGTAAGTATAGATAGAACAACTTGGGATTCCTGAAGTTTTGCTTTTGTCTTGGGTCCTGGCCTTCATTAACTTCTCTGTGGTTCTCCAAAGAATATAGTCATTCTGTTATGAGGTACCTGTATTTATTACAGACATCAAAAAGTATGTTTGTAAATGCATTTAATGGAAGCCTCAGATGTAATCAATATTCACATGTGCACTTCGCATGTACACTTCTTACTGTATTTGGGAAAATGTTTGAATTTTGTCACAACTTCAAACCTTGGGAGAAGTCCCAGCAGCAGTGTTCAGGTGTCGTACATCTGACTTGTCTTTCTGCTAGTTCTGGGCTGTCTGTGCCAGTGATGTCTGAGTCTCAGAACTCGTCATGCCAGTGGCTTGCCATTCTGTCAAAGGGAGTGGTGTTGCAAGAGGAACAGCATTCAACAAAGTCCTGTATGCAAGTAGTTCCCCCAGCACCAGTCTTGTCAATGCCAAAGAACCTGTATGATGAGCTGTTTGGTCCAAACAAGTTTGTTGCAGAACCTCAACAGCAGTCCATGTCCAGTCTCAGTTCTTAGTTAAAACTGATGTGCTTGGGCAATCCAGGTGTATTTCAGATCCTTCTTACACCTGTTAGGCAGAGTGGTCTAGGCTCTCTATAAAGACTTTTCTGGTGGCCCGACCTAAAGCCTTAGCCATCCAGGAGCCCTTTGTCCTGATCATTTTTTTCCCCTTTCTAGGCTTGTTAGTGGTAGATCAAACTGTAAACAATGGGCTCCCTTTAAGAGCAGTGACTAGCTGTATGACATTCTACTAGAAGGATCAACAGAGACTAAATGAAGAGCACTTGAAAGGGTAGGAACTTGCAGGAGGCTGAACTCCCCAGGCTGACTTGAGTTTGTTCAGTTTTGTCATAATTGGAGCTAACTTTCCCCTAAGTGGAATGGTTTGTTCTTGAACTACCTGGTGGGTTTGAATTCATACTGGCTCTTTCCAGGGAAAATTTCTGTGTACAGAGTCCTATCTTGCAGGTGACAATCTCAGTAGATTTCAAATCTTTCTGGGTGATCATCATTACTGCTCTTTTTCAGTCTAACTCAAAGGAGCACAAGCCTAAGTTAATTTAAGGCTTTCTAGCCAGCTGCTGCTTCTGATATTCCCAATGTGCAGGGGAAAAACCAAAAAAGAGTCAGAATATGGTCTTCCAGCATAGGCCTTTTTCTTGTCCGTGTTCTGTAGTAACAAGTCCCACAGAATAATAAGGGGTGGATTCAAATCACTCTTATCAGCCTCTTCATTCAAGCTTCCAAATACAACATCTGGAGTGTACTGGGAGTTGAAAGCTATCTTCTGTCATCAGCTGAGTCCTGAAGGTAATTCTTACAGCTACAGAAATTACCTTAACACTGTTTTGTCCCCAGTCTATCTCACCCATCCTCTTTCAAGAATGGCTCAGGAGAGGTTGATAGACAATTTAGTAGATTTTGTTAGAGCAAGCAGATTCCCATCAGCTTGGAAGGAGGGGTTTTCCTAGTAGGAAAATGAGGAGACTGATCCATTTTGAATCTGTACAACTTGTATGCAAGGTCAGGTTTGGTGTTGTGACTTCAGCCAAGGTGATTGAAAATCACGATTGATTTCTTAATATTTGGGGCCATGGGGACATAAGTCTAGCTGTAAAATATGGTTATGGACAGGATAGTTCCCACTTAAGGGTCAGTTGTCCGTATGTGCTTTGTATAGCTTTCGTATGGTCTTTGGCCATAGCCTGTCTCTCGAGAAGAGTGTGTCATCTTAAGCGAGCTACCTAAAGAAGTCTAAGGAGTGATATTTTCATAGGATCATAGAACCATTTAGGTTGGAAAAGACCTTTAAGGTCATCTGAATCGAACCGTTAACTTAACACTGCCAAGTCCACCACTAAACCATGTTCCTAAGCACCACATTTACATGTCTTTTAAATACCTCCAGGGATGGTGACTCCAACACTTCCCTGCAGCCTGTTCCAAGGCCTGACAACCTTTTTGGTGGAGAAATTTTTCCTAATATCCAGTCTAAACCTCCCCTGGTGCAACTTGAGGCCATTTCCTCTTGTCCTATTGCTTAGCCTCCTTTTCTTCAGGCTAAACAACCCCAGCTCCCTCAGTTGCTCCTCATAAGACTTGTTCTCTAGACCCTTCACCAGCTTCGTTGCTATTGTTTCGACATGAAGTTTCAAGTTAGTGACCATTTTCCCAGTTTTATTTTGTTTCTTGATGAACCACAGGAAACCTTAGCAGATGTTTGGCAACAAGCTCTTGCTCATTGATTCATGTTCTTTGAAATAATGGACTATCTGTTACTACCCTGTCCATGGTCTCTACATTAAGGTGCAATTTCACACTCTACCTTGTCTAGCCTAACTATCTGTGGGCTGCCTGCTGTCAGCTGCCCTTTTTCTTCCTTCTCAGTCTGTATATTCCTGACTCTTGCTTTAGATTAGATCTAGCGATCCTGCAGTCAGAAGGTGAGTCAGATGAACTCTCTGGTCTGACTGAAAACAAATTCATCAACACTTCTGTCATGTCAAGAAGTTGATCCAGCTTGTGGCTGCGTGATGGGGCAGATCAGAAGCAAGAGAAGCAGCAGGAGTTCACGCTTGGGGGCAGATGGAGAGAGTGGTATTGTACCATTTGACAGCCATAAGTTATGCTGATCTGGATGTGACAAAGATGCATCCTTAGGTTTATATGTATGTCTGTAGGTCAGCATTTTGGCTTACATGTTGGCCTGTCGCATGGTTCAGATACGAATGTGTGCTCAGACTGTGTCTCTAATCAGCAGCGTAGCCACATCTGGGAGGCAGACAAGGTCATATGAAATGAGGAATGGAAGACTGGTTCTGCTGTGATGTGCCCTTCCAGTATAACTAAGACTTTTGAAACCCTTCTTCAGTTCCTAGAGTTGCAGATTGGTAACAGGTTCCTCCTTATTGGTGCCAGACATGTGGTAGTAGGTGCACACCATGCAGGTGATGAGGGAAAGGGACTGTCATGCCTACAGGCCAGAGTTCAGAGTTTGAGGAAGCCTTGGCAGGGTTTTGTTACTGCATGTCTGGAGTTGTCATTTGCAGGTGATAATCTTCAAAACAACAAAAGTCTGGGCCATATATAAAGCAATCTTTCCATCTCTGTGCTTGAAAGCTGTTTGGTCTCTTCCTTGTATACAGTTCAACTGATCTAACTGCTGACAGGTCTGTATGTTAGGTTTGGGTTGCCCCTGGTTGGCCAAGATAGTCCTGGGAGCTCTGGGAGCTTTCAAAGGGAATGTTAAATTTGCCTGCTAGATCTGCTGACACAGAAAGCAGAAATGTGCTGTCTGAAACAGTCCTTCCTTTGCTTCACATCTTGAATGGTGGGTGGCTGTTACTAGAATGCATGCTGTCTCTTAAGAGGCATAAGCAATATCAGCTTCTCCTGCACAGAATATTTGTCTGGGTAACAGTTTTAGATTCCACCCCCCCATCCTCATGCTCAGGCAGATCCTTCTCAGGTGCTCCTTAGCCTGCTTTTAGATTATATTGCCCTTTTAATACCAGGGGCATATTTCATAAGTTCAGTTAAGGCCTATTGAACGGTTATTTTGACTGACCTTCACAGACTTCATGTTTTTTCCTGCTCTGATACTCACTTGTTCATGCGGAGCTTGGTTGGAGATATTTGATTTAATGAATCTTATGTCAGCAATTTGAGCTTTTTAAGAGTGATCTTAAGATTTATTTGCACTGTAGTTGTGCTGTAACGACAGCTAGAAAGTGTCCCTGTGAACTGAGGGCTTGCAGTGTATAAAAAGAGGAGCTTCTAAGCTCTTACCGTAAAATAAACTAGGTATGTAAATAGTTTATTCCTGGTTTTACTATATGATAATATTAAGGGAAAAACCTTAAAGGGGCATCTTTCATAGGAGAGCTGTCTAATTTTATTAACCAGTTAACTGTTAGTTTTCCACGTTTTCCAAACAAGCATCTTTGAAGAATTGTGGGAGTGTCTCATATATCTGTAGAAATTCTGGCCTCGGCCAAAAAAACCCCCAAAAGCATGGAATTTCCTCATAGTAAACGTGGGGCAGATTAATAGTTTTTTTGCTCCTAAGCATTTTCAGTGCTGAAAACGGATATAAGCACAACTTTTAAATGTTTATTTTAAAAAACTTTTCTCTGACCTCGTGGATGTGCTTGAGTCCCATATATGTGAATGGTGTTCTTTGAGAGCAGTATCTAGTTTGATTACGCTTGCTTCCTCTTTCTTTGCTGCTGTATTAAGTATATGGCAGTATAGCCTTCATCACCTTTCAGTTTCTGATGTCTCATAATGAATGTTTTTAATTTTGGTGTCTGAGCAATGTAGCATGGATCTGCCTTTGAACTCCTGACCTGATAACTTAGTGAATTTCTTTTTTTTCTACCTTTCTACCAAAAATGAAAGTTTGGGGCTTTGATCTCTATTCTCTGTGAAAGGAGCTAGTGAGAGAAGAGATTGCCAGGTTCTGTATGTGCAACTCTGCCATAATTGTTGGTGTAGCAGTAGTTTCACCCATTACATCTATTTGATAGCAGGCATTTTTAGTATATCAGTCACCCAGGCTGATAAAAATACCATCCTATAATCATTCATTTTCATTCTGGTATATGAAGGCATGACTATTGATTTGCTTCTGGGAAAGTACTCCAAGAAGTTTCAGACTTGACAAACTCCTTCATAAGAGCTTGTGTTATTTAGTCCATGTTCATTTTCTGGTTCTAAGACCACAGGTGGCAGCGGTTGTGAAATGTATAGGTTATTCTGGAGTAAAAGCTCAAATCTTTCTGAAGGCATTCTCAGATGAAGCTTTTTAGCTGCAAGATTTCCTTCTCTGTCCCAGTGCTGAGGAGACCCAGTATGTGTTTGTTTGAGTCCCATATTGGCATTACTCTTTTGGGAACTGCAACTTCAGGGCCACAGCTGATTCTCTGCAGTATTGGTCATCTCTGTCTTCATTCTGTCTCCTCTGGCTTAACTTCCTTTTTGAGATTGAGAAACCAGAGCTGCATCAAGTATTTAAGATGCTGTTATGTCATGGGAGTGTACATTGACAAAATACTATTCTCTGTTTTATTTGTTCCTTTCTTAATGTGCTCTACTTAGCAATTGAACTGTGGTTTTCAAAGAATTACCTATGATAACCCAGATTTTTAGTTGCTGGGTGGTGACAATCACGCCTTTAATTCTACATGTAAAATTCAAGATTTTATTTTCCAACATGCATCATTTTATCTACATTAATAAACAGAATGGTGGATGACATTCATTCTGTCCGTGAGGCCCTTCTGCAACTCTTGGACTTGTTAACTTAGATGATATTATTTGGTTCAATGTTTGCTTAAAATGCTGGACTGCCTTTTTCAGTACTAACACATTGACATGTCTTTAAAGTTGGAAGACCGAACATGGAACATGTGGTATTCGGTCTTGCATGAAATAGTAATCCCTAAGCCAGTAGGAGAATTATTGCTCCTTTTTAAAGTGTCACCATGAAATGACCTAATAAAGGTAGTCTGAGTACATTTAGGTTATGTATGTCTTCCCTTCCCATTACACACCTAAACCAAAAGAAAATTCCAGTACAGGTACAATGTACCTTTATGATGTGAAATACAAAATAACCTTTATTGTAATCATTGAAGATTTTCAAAACTAAAATAACTTTACCTTCTCCAGGATGGTAACTTTTCATAGCCCATTTTTGTACAATAGTCAGTCCTTCATGTATCTTGAGCATGGAGTTTATAGTTAGTGTTTCAGCCACTAGTCCCTGATGAAAGGAAAGCTTGAAAGTTTAGCTCTCAAACAAGGACACAGCTCCTGCTCAAGAAGTGCAATTCAAATAGCTGAATGTTGGGAAGGTATGTTGGAAAAATATTACTTTATACTTCTTGATAACTGGTCACTGTTCAGCACTGAACCACTTACTGTTATGAATTTTCTTAAATTCTAACTTACTCTGGTTTTGGAGCCAGTCTGTTTCTTGTTTCCACTACCTCGTGATCCATGGTACTTCCTTTATAATTGTGGGGATCTTACACCTTTTAAGTTGTCTTGTAAATCTGTAAGCAAGGACTAGTGAAGGTTTCTGTCTTCAGCTTGAAGGTCCGCTGCAGGGCTGGGATATTAATGTCTTTAGTGCATCCCATAACTGTTGTAATCCAGATTCTGTGGAAAAAATATTTTCTGTGTGGAGAAGTGTGAGAACCTGTAAATTACTTTTGTCAAGTACACTGGTATCTGCATGTACATTCTTGATAATTAAGATGCACTCCATTTAGAAATACAGAGTAAAAATCTTACCTATGTGTCAGTGCTTGCATGTTAGTATGGTAGAAGATAAGTAATATACTAATTTAAAAATTGTGATGCTTCAGTGGATTAAATGGTGCGCTAAGGAAATGAAAATTCAAAATGATTCTTTGGTTAGGGATATCTTAGACTGAATTTTAGCATAATTTGATTGCTTGTTGAAATGCTTGCAAATATGTAACCAACCGTCTTTGTTTAATACTTAATTGAAAAATTTTTTTAGCACATTAGGTAGAATCATCAAAGTGACCCAAGAAGTGATTGACTACAGGGCCTGGATTAAAAAGAAGTGGGGGAGCAAAATTAATTTATCACCTGAACTTGGTAGGTATAGCAGGAATCTTAGAAACCAACTTAAAACTTTTTCTTGAATTTGATGTAATTCAAAATACTCATGCCTTGAAATTAATCACTTTTCAGATATGTAGGAAAAAATAAAAGGAATTTGTAACTTTCTAACCCAAGACTAGTTTTTTCTGAGCCTGTTTTTCAGTTAGCTTGTTAAACTGCAGCTCTTCTTAGACTTTAAGGCCCATGTGTTTGTATTCTGTGCCCTTAAGTGATCCTTATGTTTTCTGTTAACAGATAATAGGTTGAAAATAAGAGACCAGATAGCTCCGTGCAATGGAGAACAGCAACAGAACAGAGACTCTGAACCATCTTACAACCAACGCTTGGCTTTGTCATTGGCTAGTACACAACAGTTATCCTCTGGCTCATCTGCCTCTTCTGTATCATCACTCTCCGGCAGTGACATTGTAAGCTTTTTCTTTTAATGGGTTAAACTAATAAGAAGCAGAGTTTATCATACTCTTCAAAGCCTCAACTGGTACAACAGCAGTTAATGTGATACCATCCCTAAGCTGCTACAGCAAATTAATAGCTTCCTCTGCTCAGAAAAATTACTGAAATCAAATATGTTTTCATTAAATTAAATGGTTCTTAATTCCATCCTAAATCTTCAATTCTCTTTGTGGTAGTACTTAGATGTAATAAAATATAAAAACCTAAGTTAACAGTAGCTAATTAAGTAGAAGAGTAGAAATATATCTTCATAAATCTTCCCATCAAGCAGAATCTCCCGTTGTCAAATTCTGGTCCTTTTTCCCCACACCCCAAATGGAACATGAACATCATATCATGCTGTGAAGGTGAATAATATTCCTTACTATTTTCAGCCAAGCAGTCAGTTCATGTTTTAATGGTAATGGGGCCCTCGTATGTAAAGTCTTACAGTCAGCTTCTTTGTTTGAAAGTGCAATTTGAAAGTAATTGCTGGGCTTTATTGTAACTTCCTGGAAGAGGAGACTAGTCTCTTCGGGTATGTTCCCAGACTCTTAAGATTCCATAAGGTGTTTTTGTTTCAGTGTGGAGTTAAATCAACATGGAATTGGGCAGTGCAGATTATAAAGCACAAAATTGTATTGCATGGCATGAGGTACTCATAAACCTACTGAAGCATTTTGTTCTAGGTAGAGGTATTGACTGGAACAAGGTGTAATATCCAGTTAACTACAATAGCGAATAACTGGATGATGCCAAAAGAGATCCAAGTACCTGTTTCTTGACTGCTTTCAAAAACTAGTCAAATATGGAATTAAAAGTTGGGAATTGTATTCAATAAAAATTCAGTAACTTTTGAGGGACAAATGTCTTTTTATGTTCTGGTTACTTTTTGTAGTTCCTTTACACTACTGAATTTTCTGTGTTGAATTGTCTTTTCACTCCACCTCCAGTAAATATGGTAAATGCTTTAATTGCACTATCTGGCTAATGGAAAAAGAACAGCATGATGCTTGCCAGTGATACTACTAGCCATGCTCCTGGTCTGAGTATGTCAGTGAAAAAGATTTTGCCGTAATAATTTTTATGAGAAAATGCAAATATTTGCTTAATATTGTGCACTCCCAAGGTAATGAGTGGTGAGTGGTTATGACCTCCCCTCAGTCCCTTTTTGCCTGACGTTGAAGATGAAACTTCATTGCCTGATGGCAGAGAAATTAAGGAA
Source organism: Fulmarus glacialis (assembly GCF_000690835.1). NCBI lineage: Eukaryota > Metazoa > Chordata > Aves > Procellariiformes > Procellariidae > Fulmarus > Fulmarus glacialis. The sequence continues at coordinate 37,590 of NW_009204264.1, forward strand.
GAGTGAAAAGGAAGGTTTTGACAAGAAAGACCCACAGTCAGTTTGGGCATCCACAAAGTAAATGGAAGTGCTACCCTTTTTAACAAAATAAAACGCCTTATGCCCATGTGCTTGTGACAGAGCCTAGTTTAAGCCCTGGTCACTTATTGGTATTATGTCCTTAGTAGACTGCCAGCATGTTTTCTTAATTTGGAATGGAGTGGCAGGTTTCTGACAAGTAACTGATGAGTTCATCCTACTCATGCTTGGATATGTGAGGATGAGCAAGTTCTGGTTGAGCAGTCCTGAGCTGCACATTCAGGAAGAGAAGCCTATTCTGCCAGAGTCAAAAAGGCTATCCATGGCATGATCTGGTGTAATACTATGCCCAGATTCCAGCAAAAGAACATCTAGTATGTGTGAAGACTGGTATTTGTGGCAAAACTTCTGATGTGCTGCAAATAGGTATGATGCAGTGAACTTTGGTACCAGCTTCAGAACGGGAATATGAATATGGTGCATCTCATCACTGTAGAGTTATATGTAGTGTTAGCTCTGATCTTGTGGAAGGATTGTTCTTCAGGAATGATTCTGTATTCATTCATTAAGGCTGAAAGGAAGGTACAGATAATAAAGAAAATGCAGGAGGCAGGGAGATCCTAGATTGACAGTTTGCTGATTTCTTCCCCATAATTAAGGTTTTATTTTAATAGCAAAATATTCATCCCTATGATGTCACTGTTAACCTTAAGCACAAGGTCTGCATTAAGACACTGTTTCTGGAGATGTGTTTTGCATGACTGCAGAATATCTTTTGCTGTGTATCAACTAGATAGATAGATATCTATCAACTAGATAGATAGATATCAAGATGCTAGCTGTCAAATTAGAGGGACTTGATAGTGTATTTGCTTTTCAATTTACTGCTAAAGTTTCACTGGTAATAGTGATCAGCTGCATCTTGACCTTTCTGAGATCTGCCTAGCAATATAGTATAAGTCAACTTAAGTATGTTGAGGAAGAGGAAATACGCTTGGCAACTTGTGACTTTACTTGATCATATTGCCCCTCTCTGAACTTCAGCTTCTGCTGGGGTTCAAATATTCCAGACATCCATTCTAGCACAGAGGTAGCTATAATCTGAAGTCATCACTGTGCATCGGCCATAAGTCGGGAGGCCTTGCATATATTCGTCAATATATCCTGGAAGCAATGTTGGCAGTATATATTAAGTATGCAAACATTATCAAAGCAGTGCAGTATTTCTCATAGGGATCCTAGAATTTTAGTAAACCCTATAGTTTAATAGTTGGTTGTAATAGTACTTAGTTTGGTTGTAATACAGCATGCTGTATGGTTTTTAAAGATTTGCTTCCTTGAAGTTCTGGCAGCATTACAGATTTTGCCGTATATTCTGTAAATATGGCTCAGCAGCTGAATAGACAAGGCTTCTGGTGTCTTGGACTCATGGGCACTTCAGAGATAGCAATGGTTATAGATTTGCTCTAGCAGCCAGAGAACAGGTGTCAGAATAGAACAATAAAAAGGACCAGGTTTTCCTGGAGACCGGATTGGCATAAATATTTAGAAGTCAGTCTCTCAACTTTTGTAAATACTCAGAAAAATGGAAGTGTAGCGGTATCAGAGCTTAAAGTTACTACCCTGAGTTCTT
>NW_009204264.1:39319-45762 GCF_000690835.1 Fulmarus glacialis
TCTTTCCCTGTCTATTTTAGATGCATATGTTTTTTCTCAGTACACTGCCTCAAATTCAGGAGGATGATTGCTTTCATCTCTGCATATTCAGGACTAGCTTGCAGGGGAACACACTTCTGGGCTACTGTCTACACAGCCCAAAATTAAGAACTGGATCTAGTGAGACTAAATCATAATTTTTACAAGAAGTATCCTTTTATGGATTTTCCAAGGCAGCAAAGCTATTTACAAAATGCCTTATGCTAGCACTATCTGGCTGATGAAATTCTAGTTGTGCTGTCTTTCTTAAGTATCCTAGCAAACTGTGAAATCTTAGTCACAAAAGAAGGCTTTTGTAAGGACCAGTAAATTTTGGATCAAAGACTGTGTGGAAGAGAAATCTGTCTTCTGGTATCACTATTACTATTAGTGAGATAGCTGTTCAGTTTATGGGTTTGTCTTACTGTACATGTCCATACAGAGCTCTGACTCTCTCACTGGCACTTCTAATGTAGTTCCTTGCAAAATACTGAGTACTAAAGTTCCTGCCCTGTTACCTCAGCTCTGTGAAGAATATGAATATTAGTGATCAGGAGCAAACTGAGGAACACATGGAAATAAACCTATGGATACAAGGAATCTGATCATCGGAACATACTTGGCTCCGCATACATTTTTCTGGATTCTGTTAATTATCAAACTAATCTGTGTAGTAAGTCTTTTCTCAAGGAATTGTTCTGCTCTGCAGGTATTTAAAATACCATATGCTGCCCTGACAAAAAGGTAGTATGTATTCTTCACTTACTCATACAAACAGGTAAGTTGCAAAATACTATGCATTCACACATAATCCAACAAATGTCGAAGTGAATAATGGAAGATGCTTCATAAAGATCTTTGCTATCAAGGACAGTGCAAGGTGTGTGAGTTTTTATCTATGGGAGCAAGAGTCAAACTGTTCCACAATAGAAAATAAGCCTCTGGCATTAGGAAATCTCACTTTAACCTTCATACTGAGTTAAGTGATTGTTATGAGAATCTGAAACCAGATGAAATGAGCTATGTTTTCCCCCAGCTCTCTGCTTGTTCTGGCTAGCTGCAGACATCAGTCTGAGAATGTAAGCAGTGACCAAATTCCTCTCGAAAATGCCTTTTTTTCCTGGGTGCTTTTTTGTTCTGGACCTGCACGCTGTAACTGGTGACCGGGATTTCTTGTTACTTAAGCATTGTGGAAAGCTGCTTTTTATTAACTCAGGCAGTCCTAGAGTAGTGCTGGAGAATATCTGTTGCCTGATCAACAGTCTCTGCCAAGTAAAAAATAATCCTAGGTATGTTTTTGCACTGTCATTTTGGTCTGGTATAATTCCTGGTTCTAAGTATGCTCCACAGTTTTGATGCTGTTATGCCAAATAAAGCACATTTATGTGACAGTGATACCTGCATATCAGGTAATGGCTCATAAGAAAGTTTTAAAGCTCTTTTCTATTACCTAATGGATATATAATCTCGTATCCAGTCCAGCACAGAATGCGAGTTGTCTGTTAGAAGTTTGGATCTAAGAAATTTCATACACCTTATCTCAGTGTTTCTGGTGATAATGTTCTTTGGGCTTCTATGACAAAATTATTTTGTGAAGAGTTCTGACTTCTCAAGACCATGGAGTCATGTCGAGGTAGTTGAAGTTTCAGTAGCAAGGTACCTGTGTAGTCTAGTTTGAGGGATAACACAATCCTCTATTTAACTTTTTAGCATTTACAATACGTTCTTTCAGACTGTTCTTGAAATTTTAGCTGTAGCCATTGCTGTTCAGGCTTTATAACAACCTTTCATCAGAATGTGCTTGATGTGCCCACCGTTGTGCCCCCATCAGCTAAGGGATACACTCAGCAGTACCTTAAGTAGTGTTTCATGGAACGGGTCTTTTCACTGTCTTCAAGTATTATGTATTCAGTACTTTGATCGGATGCTTACATTGTGAGAGTAGTATATAAATATGATTGATGAGATTAATACTCGTTATTCCTATCATTCTGCTGAATGCGTACAAGATTGATGCTGACTTTGGAACTGTTACTTGCTCTGGAGTAATCGTGGCTTAGTACTTGAACTCAACATGCTTAATGAAGTTATCACCATCTCCCCTTCCTTTGTATTAGTCAAAGACTGAATTTCAGCTTATTAGCAGGAACTGTTGTACTTCCCTGTTCATTGATAGAGGTGATAGAGTATATGACATATCTTGTCCTGATAAATGTTGCTTTTTTTAAAGTGATTAAATTTACAGGTATAAGGCATGTGCTTATCTGCAGTAGAGGGACAGACACTTCAGAATAGTTACTGTAACAGCTCTTTGTGTAGTCTTGTTAAATCTGTCTTAATGACTATGATTAATTTGTAGAGTTCCAGTTGCAATTGTGTGTGTAGGGAGAGGGGGCAGAAGGGGGTGGCCTAACAAAATTCTCAGTCTGAAAGCAAGAGCTACACAGATTTTCTCCCTTCTTTCTACATGCCTGAATATTCTCATGTCCTAACCAAAGTAACGATTCAAGTATGCGTATGGATAGTTGATCATCTTTTTGTAGGAGAATGCAGATTCTGTCTTACTCTTTTCCCCTTCCTGAACAAATAAAGGCAAGTGCTCTAAAAAGTAGGCCTCTTAATCTTTAGTCTTTAAAGAGAGATATAAGTGCTGACTTGTAGCCAGCTTGTCTCCAAATAAAGCGATGGGCAACCCTGAACACACAGACACAGACAACCTGATATTACTAGGGAAAAGCGTTTGATTGACATTTGATTTGGGGCATTTAAGAGTTTAAGCCCCAAATCCTTTAAAACTCAAGTCTTTTCTCCTATTCTTGCTGTGCAGATTGCTGACAGTTTCTGTGTACCAGAGGGGAACAAATTTTTCCAGTGCTGCTTTTGCCTATTTTCCTCTTTCACCATATAGTCCCACATTTGTTTTTGTTTTTTTTAATCCATATCTCTGACCATGTGCTGTTTTATATTGTCTCATGCTCTCCTTCTGTTCTTCTGTCTCAGTTGCTTGAGCAGTCTTTTATCTGTATCCCCTTGAAGTAAGAGTAAATTTCTGCAAAGCTGCAGGAGGCACAATTTTGAACACAAAATTATAAAGTAATTTTATTCAATAACAAGTTATTCTAAGCAGCAAAGGGTACAGAGGGAATGTGTAAATCAGCAAGTAAAATTGGATTTTACTGCTATGATGTCAGAGAAGCACATGATTTTGTAGAAGTCAAGCTCAGACTACTTTCTGATGCCAAAGGCTAGTCGTATTCTTGCCATATCTTAACATTCCCTCCCCTGAAAAAAAGAGGTATCTAAGCCATTTTAGGATGGAAGAAAACCTAAATTCAATATTTATATTTTAGTATGGTATATGTTCAGCTTGCATTGAGTCCTATAATTTAGTGCTTAACTTGAAAAACACTAACTTGAAATATTACTGTACTCTTAACAATACAGACCAGTTGAAAGCCTGTGAAATGAAAGTATTAGGGGTAACAAAGGAAATTTGAAATGACACACTTCTGGGATCTTTTTTTTTAAGATGGTTTATCTGAAATACAGTGAGTATTGATAAAACAAGGAATAAGCCCAGAGTCAGGCCTGGCAGGATATAATGAGGTGAGGTTAAAGGGGTACTGTGCTTGTATTTAATCTTGGTAGATACTAATTAGATTAGATTTTTAGTTGTCCTTCTGTAAAACAAATGCTAATGCTTTTGGAGGATGCATATTTTTCAGTTTTTGTTTATCCTATATCTCTTTCACTTTTTCCCCTCCTGTAAGCACAATGACCAAGATCCTTTCCTTTTGTAATGCAATTGACCTAAAGGCAGAAAGATCAACTAATTGCATCTTACTTGATTGTTTTGTATTGTTACTGCTATAGGCTGGCAAATGGAAATGGTGCAACTGTACTGATGCAAATTCTCTACCCTGTGGCCTCCCATAGAAGTAGAAATTTTGCTCATCTCAATTCTACTTTATTTAGACCATAGTTAAAGTTGTGGCTCCACCTACCAAAAAGGGAAGTGGCACAAGCTGATGTGGAAGAAACGAGATGGGGGGGTGTAATCCATGAAATCCCCTTGGAAGCATGTTGATGTATCAAGCAGAGTTAAGTACGCTGGGGCTAAAACCATTCAAGCAAAAGCATGCATTGAAGTTCTGCTCCTGCACGTGTCCCCAAACTATGAAATGTCTGAAGTTTTCTGGAGTTGCTTTATGTTCCAAGGAGTGTGGTTTTACACTTTTGCTAAGCCAGTCCGGTAGTTAGATGTTCTTGCTAGGTGTGTTTCTGTTCACTGGCTGCTCCTGCTTTTCTGCACTGGTGTTCACCTAATCCTGTGGTGAGCTGATTCAGAAGGTGAAAAAGGGGATTACTGTTTCTGTGGTTCATCTCTGTGAATTAGCTCGTAATAATGTCAAATGCTAATGCAGGTGTAATGGAGAAGGCCAGAATGGGAAAAGAGGCGAAAGGATTCAGACTGACAGCAGTTATCTGTTAGATCACTTTAATTGTAAGAAAGGAGAGGAGCACATGAAAAAGTCGGTATAGTGTAAAGTGTTAACTATAAACACCAATTTTCTCACTATTTTCAGTTCTTTGCTTTCAAAGATGGAACACAAATTTTACTGAAGTGGTCATTGTTGTCTCACAGCTTCCAGCTCCTGAATGTTGTGGGAAGGAGGAAAAAAATTGTTTGATTAGTGGGAGAAGTTTGGAGAATGGAAACAATAAGAACCTTTTTGCCAAGACCTCTGTAGTTCATTCTTAGGGCGTGGGGAGTGGGGTGCAAGAGCCCAAATCTGTCACATTAGCAAGACACTTGGGTTCTGTTGTTTAAGTTTTGATTTCTGAATACTGACTTCTAGGATAGTTAAACTCTTTTGCCACTGGGCCAAAACTTAAACAGACTGGGATCATGAATTAATCTTCTTAGGTCACTCCAGCTTTTAAAAAAAAAAAAATTGTCTTGGAAATTGAAAGCTCTAAAATGGTAGCTATTGTCAGTCAATTGAAACTTCTCAACTGACTACATCATGAAACAAAGCAGAAGGCAATGTTTTTTCATGCATTTAGAATCATGGAAAAGAAGCTTATGAGTATAACTCAGTGCACATGAAATTTGTGGAAACTGAACTATTGTCTTAATGGATGAATGTACCAGTACAGTTTACCTTGTATCTTAAGCCTTAAGTTATTAATGGAATTGAAATAAGCTCTTACGGCCAGACCTAGTTAGTAATGGGTTTCTGGCGAGTAAATAGTCTCTTGCTGACGAGGTCCTTGACGAGGACTTTTTATAATGGGAGATGCATTTTTCAGAACAGTAAAGGATTTTTTGTTCTCTCCTGATGTCAGGAAGAGAAGTTTGGATTGTAAGATTGCTTCAGCTCTTCATCTTTCATATGACTGCAGTGTTTCACTGTTTCTGTCTAGACAGAAGGCTAGGGGATCCCATTTCTCAAGCAAAATTTGCAGTTAGGTGAGAGTTCGTCAGTAACACTTGAATTTCTAGGTTTCTTCCGTACTTTATCTTCTTTCCAACATTAAGGTAAATTAAAGAGTCCTCAGTAATCAAGGCTATGAATAGTAGAAATCTTCCTTTCAGGTACTAAGTTATTACATAGGAGGTTGAAACTGGTTTAAAGAGTATGTTTTAAAATGGAAACTTCCCAGTAGGATAAACCTATATCTGGCAGTCTCTCTTTGTTTCCAAAAGCATCTCTTTAGAAGGTGGTTTCCTTGCAGGATGAGGGACTCTGTGTGACTGGCATTCATAGTAGTAGTATTCAAGAGATCAGGAACTTATCTTGGCTCTTAGTGCAGTCATTGTAGCTTTATCCCTAGATTATTTGCTAAGATCAGTTAATGGATCTTACTGTTTTATTTTACATTCTTCTTACAATGGACCTCTGTCACCCTTACTCTAGTAAGGGTCAGAGCTTTTGTCTTCCAGACATGGATCTAAAGTGTCAGAATATTACCTGTATGCATTTATGTACTTGTAGGTCTTCTGAGCTTCTGTAATGCTTCAGGTTTGCACATTACACTTAAGAATCCTGTCCAGAAGACCAAGTAAGACTTAATCCCTCAGTATAGGCAGTGCTTGTGGAAAATCAGTTTTGTTCACATTAGGCTCAGTTTTCTGATCACTGAGGTTAACATTTCAGTTTGAGTAAGAAAGCTAATGCTCTTCACAAAAGGATTTTGATGCTGATGAGGGGTCACATATCAACTCCACACAGTAATCCTGTTAGCAATCCAGGATCACCTCAGAATAGAGATGCAATCTACTCGTATGAGATGTGTATCAGTAAATAACACTGAGGCAGAAAAACATACCTATTACAAAATTAAAATAAAGCAACACAAGCTTCCTTGTGATGAAACTTACCTAGTCTCAGTTAAACCATATAGAATCATAGAATCATTAA
>NW_009204265.1:0-799 GCF_000690835.1 Fulmarus glacialis
CAAATTCTCATACCAAACCTTTCTCATTACAAAAACTTTTTGCATAGTATCAATTCAAGTTAAGTTACCTAATAGGACTAATATTATATATATTAATCTCTAAAAACTACTACAAAATTGGAATTTTCCCTTGTTGCTCCATGTGAGTTTGCTAGTTTGTATTTCTACTATCTCTGGAACCTCAACACTGTACTCATTTTCAAGGGTTAAAAAGATCCTAAGTTACTTATTTAAAAAGTAGAACAGCCATCACTATCGTTCTTGTATGAAATCAACCAAGGATGTCAGAATATTCCCTAGGGGGATTCCCTAGCCACTCAAATCCAATAAGCAAAACCAAGTTGTTTTCTTGAGTAAAATTACAAGCTGTTCTACAGTGGGTGCTGTTGAAGGTATAACAATTTGCAGGAATTAATTCAACATCCCTTGTAGAAGAAAGAGTAAACAAAAGACATGATGCTGTAGATCTACAACTAAGGTGGTTCCTCAGAGGTGGCTTCTGTGTTCCACTCCATGGAAGTTTAATGTCCCTGGAGCAGTGACTAACATCCAGATCTCCTACAGTTAGTGTCTACAGTGGGTGCTGTTGAAGGTATAACAATTTGCAGGAATTAATTCAACATCCCTTGTAGAAGAAAGAGTAAACAAAAGACATGATGCTGTAGATCTACAACTAAGGTGGTTCCTCAGAGGTGGCTTCTGTGTTCCACTCCATGGAAGTTTAATGTCCCTGGAGCAGTGACTAACATCCAGATCTCCTACAGTTAGTGTTGCTTGCTGGAATGCACAATTACATTGC
>NW_009204265.1:903-4467 GCF_000690835.1 Fulmarus glacialis
TTATTTTATTTTATTTTAAGGAATAAAAGGGGCATTCAATAGGAGGGGTATTCAGTGTTCTTGCCTCAACTCTAAATAATAAATGTGAGCTTAAGCTCTATCAAGGTCATAAAATAATTGAATTTAGGATTCCCTTTTTTCGTATTTATTATATATTATCATACAAAATACACAATCTTATAGTATTATAGATATAAGAAAATATCACTCTTTCAGTAATTTCAGTGTCTTTTTCCCATATTCTGTTTAATAAAGCAAAATAAACTGAGGAAAAATTTACATTAGAACACAGCAACAGTCAAGTACACTTAAGTGTAGTTCTGACAAGCCAAATAATTATTCATGTATTTTAAAACTAGAGTTTTCTTAGGAAAACTTATTTAATAAATTGGCATGGGATTGCTTTAAAAGTTGTAAACCTGATACTAATATCAAACGTTAGAAATGCTATTTCCTTCAGGGGATTCAGAACTGTGTTAGATGATGATGTAGATCTATGTGCTCATTCAAATCAAATGTAGCATAGGAAGGAGGGTGAAAGAGCAACAAGGGAATATTTCAAGAGAATTTGGAAACTTCTGATGCAAATGGAAACAGACTGCTCAAAGTGACTTATTAAAAGTTCTCAGTAGAGGCATCCCATGAGGCATGCCATGAGGCATGAACTTGGGATCATGATTCTGTTGGTTATCAAGATATACAATCGTATAGACTTAAGACATACCACTGGCAGCTCTCTTTTTAAGCATTTTAATTTGTCTTTGTTAATATTTTTGATAAGTGAACAATTTCTACAGTAATATTTTTAGAATTGCTTCTTACTTTGTCTCCTTTGACAAAGCCTGAAGTTACACACATAAATAATCAAAGATGTGGTCCTAGATTAAATCACATTTTGTTTGTTCTTTCTCTAGGCTTTTTATAAGAAAAAAATCCATCAATTAAAACACTGCATTCCCCTTTTCCTTTTTAATCCACACTATGTTTATTTTTGTCCTTCTTTTATGATCCAAAGTGATACAACACACATGGTTAATAATTATATTTGATTTTATAAGAAAAAAATAAAAGTATTTGTTTATATACAAAGTTAATTTTTGTTAAAACTCTCCAGTGTAATGAATATAAAAATTAAAGCTTCATTTAAAAAGTATAATCATGACAACATAACATCTTGAATGAATCAAGAATATGTCATGTAAAACAAAGAAGAGGAATGTATGTATAATATGTCTGAAAAATTGGTTTCTTTATCTTTTTCAATGTAATCATCTGTTGGCTTTGTTTTGATTAGGTATATCCTGAATTTTGAAAGACAGATTCTACAGTTTACACTACATTTGAGCTGTAATGAGTTTCATGAATAAATGGTCCTGACTTAAATGAGAGTGTTATCCAGTATATACATAGGTTTTCTATGAGTGTAGGTGGTCAAAGAGTTTGGTCTTAGGTGTAGGATAAAACTCAACCTTCAATAATAATATATATGCAACTATTGATCCTGTCAGGCTTGGAATTTGCTGGAGTTAATATAGTGTGACTAAGAGGAAGACATCTCACTTTTTCATCTCCTCTGCAAGGACATGTTGACTGTATGTTTCAAGGTTCTGCACTTTGAGACTGAATGGCCATACAAGATGAAGACCATGATTTACAGCAATAGAAATGAGAAGCCAGCTTCCATGCAAAAGAAAAAAAAAACCAAACAGACAAACAAAACCAAACAAACAAGAAGTTGAATCCATATACGGTGCTCAATTTAGTACATTATAAATCCTTTGGTATGGACTGTACACAGTCCAACCTTCCGGAGAGTTTCCTGGGGTCACAGAATTTATACTTAGTTCTCAAGATCACATCTGGAAAAATAATGATTTTATCTTGCAGACATAAAACTAGGCTCTACTATTCACTTTAACACTGAATAACACCTTATTCAAGTTTATTTTACTGATTTCAAAGGTCTGAATAATTAATTTCCAAACTAGATTCAATCTGCACAATAGTACTAGTCAACTAATATTTGCTTTACAATCAAGGTTAAGACACTTCTAAAGGTCAATTCTATAGTAAGAGGAAATGAACCATGTCTTAAATGTGCCTACTTTTATCCTTTGAGACTACAAGTAGAGAGTATTTTACATAAGAATCTCATCCTGATAGTCATGCAGTTCTTAAAAGTAAACTAAGGATATGTTATTTAGATAAGTGCATAAAAGGATAAATGCAATTAAAGGACCGAAATGATCACTGACAAGGTTTAGGTATCACTAGCTCACTGTCAAAATGAAAGAATGATTCCAGTGGCATTTCACAAAGGTTTTCTTCCATATTATATCCCTACACTATACAGAATAATAAAAAAAGAGCTATACAATATGGAATTTGTACAGAATCTAGACAAAATAGAGAAATGATGGGAAAATATAAACAAATATATTCTAATAAGGTTTATTCCTGAGAAACACTGATTCGGAAATATGGATTGGAGACTATCTGGAGACATAGCTAGAAAGAACGGAGTCTAGGAACTATAGTGGATCAAACATTGGAACGAGTCAATATCTTACTGTTGAAAAAAAGTCAAATATCATACCAATGAGTATAAAATGAGCTGTTTTCTGTGAGACGTATGAAGTACATAATCATTCTATTTTATATAGAACTGACAAGACCTTAGAAAAGTTTATTTTAGGAAACTATGTTCCAGAAAAACATGGGCCCAACAAAAAGATTTGATATATATCAGTATTGTAGTATATGTGTATTGTGTATATGTATATTGGGTACAGATGGAAAGATTTTGGGAATGGGGGGCATGGGGAGATGTAGGGGAGGCCTCTGTGAGAAGAGACCATGGACTTCCCCATGCCAGACACAGCCAATTCCAGCTGGCTCCAAAATGGACCCATCACAGGGCACAGCTGAGCTCATCAGCGAAGCTGGTGGCAGCCCCAGGAAAAGATATTTAGGAAAGGGCAACAGGCTGCACAGGCAGTGAGGAGTAACGAAAAGTGAAAAATGACCTTGCAGACACCAAGGTGAGAGAAGAAGGAGGGGGAGGAGGTGCTCCAAGCGCCAGAGCAGATGTTTCCCTGTAGCCCATGGAGAGGACCCCAAGCCAGAACAGTTGGGTATCTTCCCTTGCTCCCCTCAAAAAAGTAGAAATTGGGGTTATTCAATGTAAAAAGAAAACAGTGGGGAGATATGTGGAGAGAGAACAGTGAACCTTGTCACGAATGAGTGGTTTAGAGGCCGCTTAAGGAATCATTGTCAAAGGTATTAGCAGAAAGTGATTTTAATAGAAATTTATAAAAGCACGACTTAACAGAGTTCAATGGCAAGGTTCGCTCTATTACTTACTACATGGATGAAGTATAGATCATAAGATTTTAGCAGCACTTAATCATTAACTAGTCTAACATTTACAAAGTAAGTTAGTAGAGTCTACTACAATCACGACAGTGACTTAATTACAGATTAGTATCAGTTCACACACAGAGAAATATATATAGAGAGATGTACAAAAAGTATACCTGTGTCGTGGTTTAACTTGGCAGGCAG
>NW_009204266.1:0-248 GCF_000690835.1 Fulmarus glacialis
GACAACGCAGGGTGCCCGCAGCCCGGGGAGGCTAGCTGGGACCGGAGTGGGGCTCTGTCGAGTTGCTTTGAAGAAAGAAGGCAGAGAGCGCGCTCAGCGCTCTGTAACGGTGCGAGATCGAGTTCTTCACCGCCTTGGGCAGTTCGGCGTAGCTGGAGGGGAGAGAAACCACAGGTCTGAGCAGCAGAGACGCTACAGCGTGTGTGTCCCCAGCCACCGAGAGCTCCCCCCCCGCTCACCGTCTCACT
>NW_009204266.1:336-3667 GCF_000690835.1 Fulmarus glacialis
CCCGTAACCCACCACGTTCAGATCCAGGAGGGTGTTTTCTCCCTGCCACCTTTCCCCGTAAGCAGGTTTCTCTCCACACACGACGACCCTGGCTTTCCTTACGTAAAGAGCTGTAAGTAAAACACTGCTTACGTCTGGTTGTAGCCATCCGGCTGAAAGCAGGGGTCCCAGCCAAAATCTCGAGGGCCTCTGGGCTCCACTATCAGCCCCTGCCACGAGAAAGCAAAAAAGTCCCGTAAGCTGTGGTTTCGCAGCACTTCCCTCGCAGTCGCACTTCAAACACAGACTGAAGAGCTACACGCAGCCATAGCTCAGGCAGTGGTCACCAAAGGCTCGGTACCTGGTGCTGTCCTCGTTCCCAGGACGTAAACAAAATCAGCAGTCACAGACTCAGTGCTCCGTCACGCTGCCCTACGCTGATAGCTCCTTTTCTCCCCTCAATTAACAGAGCTAACAACTGCACTCAAATACAACCCTGTCAGAGGGAAATGAGGGGGCTGAAGAGCCTGAGGTAAGGTGCAAAGCGTTCGGTACGTACAGCTGGGCGAAAAGGGCTGCAGCATTCAGCACCCACCAGCTGCGCCCTCCCTCAGCCTGTTCCAAATAAGCTCCGAGGGCATTCAGTGACCCAGGGGCCACCAAAATCGTCCTCAACAGAGCCAATGCTGTTACGAAATTTACATTACAGCCCTCCTCCCTCAGCATGTTCCCTTCCCCAGGCACAATACCTACATGAGTCTGGCCTTTGAACAGCTTCACTGGCTCCTCTGGGTTTCCAGTACTGAATGCAAAGGTACAGAGAGCATAGGCAGATTTGTCTTCAAACCCAGCCAGCAGCTTGTACAGGCCTGAGCGACACAGAAAGGATCCCGGCGTTACAGCCTTTCCCTCGGAGCGCAACACACCCACCTAGAGACGGATCGAGGGAGCATTCTGCATTCACATCCACAAGAACTACAGGAGGTGACAAAGCTCAGGCACACGGATGCTCTTGGCTGGGTCCCTTGTATGACTGAAGCCAGCACCTCAGATCTAACACAGCATGAGCTGCGGGACCCCGCTATTAATTTGGGAGCAGAAGCAAACGAGCACGTGGCGCCAGCAAGGACTAAAGCCCGCTCTGAATTAGCGTGATCAATGCTCACGCTCGTGATACCAGTGCGGGATTTGCAGTCACACTCTTAACCACGGGATCAAAGGCAGTCACTGCACGTGAGGGGAGGTGAGCATTAGTGGAAAGGGGCTTGCACAGAAGCCAAAGGGAGCAGCAGGTCTTCCAGGTCACACTGATGACCATCAAGAAGTTCCTGCAAGCCCCGCCACCAGCGGCAGGAGTTTGGGAATCCAGGGATGATGCTGAAGCTACTGGCGAAAACAACATCCCATGAAGAAGGGCAGAGAACAGGCTCAAGGACAGAATGCAAAGGGACAGAGCTGGACAGACAGGAAAGGAACCAGCTATGAAATGGGCAGCACGGTGGGCAAGCACGCTTAGCAGAACCCAGCATGGGCAGGGAGCCATTTCATTTGGAAAGGACCGAGTGAAATGCAGAGCAGTAACACGGGGGGCAGTACCTTCTGGCTTGAGTTTTTCCAGGAACCATTTTCTGAAGGGGAAGAAAGGAAAGATTAATTTTTGCTATTATTTCTCAGAAATACAGGTATCCTTGAGACATTGTTGCCTATATTTTCATAGCCCTTTGAATCCCTCTTAAATGTGCTGTCAAATCACCTCATCCTGGACTATTTACCAAAAATGACAGACTTGGCTCTTAAACTGAATGGGACACAGTGAAAACAGCAGCGGGGTATTTAATTTACTGCAGTACTGGGGTCTATGTAAATAACCCAGTTCTCACTCGTGAGATGCCAAAATACATTTCTCAACTCAACTTGTTCACATCTTACACCTAGTTCTAGTGCCAACTTTCATATAAAGCTTTTATGTCTCTGCTTAGCTCAGCAGAGATAGTTTGGAAGAATTAATCACACTAAAAGTTAATTCCAGGAGCTAAGGCAGTATTTTATTAGAGGAGCCACACTGTAATGTAATAATCTTGTTATCTGCTGGATTAAAGCAGTCCCTATGAGAACCTACAGGACACTCATCCCAGAGCCTTAACTATGGAGAGCCCGCTGTGGGGCTAGGTTCCCAAGCTGGCTCCAAGAGCAGGCACCATAGATCGGGAGCCAGAGCCAACAATTTGGGTCTGTCTCTCTCGTCCTGCACCATGACCTACAGCAGGGCTCAAGGAGTTCAAGTCCAGCCCCTGGGGTGCAGGATGAAGCCGAGGACACAGACCAGTAAACACCCTGACCCTATTGCTCCTGGCGTGTGGAGAATCCCCCGAGAAGCGCACCCTGCCAGCCTGCGCTCCTAATTCTAGGACACGAAAGGTGAAGCAAGTGCCCTCCTACTTACATGTACGGTCCTGGAAGCCCCCCCAGGGCATTGAAGCACAAGCAGGTATCCTCTACTATAACAGGTCCCTGAACCTACAGCAAAAGCCCAAGAGATGGAAACATTAGACCTAGAGGAAGGCACTGCCTCCAACTCCATTTTCTTGCTCTATCCTATTCTCACGTTTCCACAATAACAGGAACGTCACAAAAATCCACCAGCCACTAAAGTTCTTAGCCTTGCAGGCAATCCATACCAGACAGACGCAACTAAACCAATGATCTCCCCAGGCAGGCCAGAGTGGCTGAAATGTGGCAGGGAAGATCTCACATGGAGAAAAACGAGCAGAGCTGAGCACCCCCTGCCCTCTTGGAGGGCAGGAATGGTGGGACATGGAGGGGAAAAGCCTGTGTCCTGGAGGCACGCCTGCATTCTCCTCGAGTCTCAATCCTCACTTCGTTCTTTTAAGACACCCATCCCAGAGACAGCTCTGGAAGGTGATCCATCAGAAGCTCCAGCTGATAGAAAACTCAAGTGTCCCATAACTGCTGGGGCTGGACTGAAGGAGCTGTCATGTCCTCCTGCTGCTTGAGGAACACAAGAGGCCAGAGGAGCAGCAGCAGGACTGCCTACACACCGTGTCACCACTGAGAATTCACCATCACCCAGCTTAGGCCAGAAACAGCTGGGTGACGGGAGCGCAGCGAGGCCGGGCCAGGTCCGGATGTGTCCCCGATTTCCTTCAGGGCCGGCTCAGAAGCCCCGATGCCCCCAGCTGCCTCCCACCCCACCGGGGCTAGAGTCCCCTGGAGCTCCCGCACCCACACCACCGCTCCGACCAGCGGAAAAGGAGGAGAAAAGGAGCGACCTGCCGGGCAGCTTCGCGGCACTTCTGCACGGAGATCTCGTCCGGCTCCCCCTGGTACTCCG
>NW_009204267.1:0-480 GCF_000690835.1 Fulmarus glacialis
TCTGCCCGGGTTTTCTCTTCCAGGTCCATGAATCATCCTCGCAGGGGTCCCAGCCTTCTCCCGCCGCCAGCTCAGGCTACGAGTCCTCCACCCCACCAACCATCGTCTCTCCATCCACAGAAAACCAGACCGCCAGCTCCTTATCCCCTTCCTCCTCCGCAGTCCACCACACGTCCAGCCACAGCACGCTTACATCAAATTTTAACGAATGGTACGTCTAAAACGCTAAAACAAAACAACAAAAAAACACAAACCGAAACAAAACAAAAAAGCCCCAAGCGAGCAAACAAATACCCTATTTAAAGACTCCAAAAATAATGAACACTTTGAAATCAGAATTTAAATGAGCAAACAAAAATAAAATGCTGCCAGTAGACCCAGGACTGAGTAAAATGAAGACTTCATTTTTTTAAATTGTTTTTTTTCTTCCTTTCTTTTTTTTTACGCTTTTATTTCTCTTATTTCTCTCCCCCCCCTTTC
>NW_009204267.1:600-847 GCF_000690835.1 Fulmarus glacialis
CAAGGTTACCAAATGCCAACTGTGTAGGGCTTTACTGGAAACCACTGATTAGAGATCTCCAACTGCATGTCTGCTCGGGCAGCGGCCTTCCCCCCCATCCCCTCTTGTAAATACAGAATTATTAGCTTCAAAAACAAAACAACAAAAAAATGTACTGTTTGATTTTGTAAATAGTTATATCGCAAGTTGAATAAGGGGATATGTGGATTTGTGGTCTTTGCATATATGTGGGGGGAGGGGTGGGCGG
>NW_009204268.1:0-23176 GCF_000690835.1 Fulmarus glacialis
GGTGGGTGTCTCCCAGAGCTTAATAACCGCTGCAGAAGTTGAGCTTCTGGGTTAATTTGTTAAACTGGGGCGTTCGGAAGGTGCTGAGGAGATTTGAACGCTTCGTGTTGCTATGTAATCGCTGGAGTTCAGTCCAATTCCCTCTGAGTTGCTACTTTGGTTTCAGGGGATGAGTGGGTCTTTCCTAAACTCGGGCCTGAAAAGACACTGTAGAGACAAATCACCAAGATTAAAAAAATAAATCATTTTCTGGTAAACACGCGAAATAAATCTCAAGTACAATTGCTGTGTAACTCATTAGCATTGATAAGCTACTGCTCGTCCATCTCCCATGCAAGAAGTCCTCTTTGCAGGAAAGGTCCTTCCCTCAGATGGCAGCTCAGTGGGGACAGAGAAGAGGGCGATGTGGAGGAAAGCCAAAGGGTTCTACTTGTGTTCCTGAGGTTTTTTTCAGTTGGTTTTACGTGGTGGCAGCGTTATTTAAAATCGCCTCGCATTTTTTCTCTGGATGCTAAATATGAAATTCCTCAGTATCTGAAAACGATTGTGGGAAAAATGAGTGTACTGTACTGAATGATGTGTACCAAACTATCCTGTGTTTATTTATAAGCACTGTAAGCGTCTCCTAAACTACAAGAAAAAAAATTGGCATTAAGGTATCTTATATTTTTTTTGTTGTTGTTCTTGGAAGTGTTGAAGGAACTTTTCAGTTGTACTTGCTTAAAAGAAAAGTGTGTGCCCAAATGAATCAAAGACGTGAGCTATGGCAAGATATTCTACATACTGTACTTGCTCATAGCAGTGAGTTACAAATAACTTTCCACTGAAAAGTGTTTGCTTTTTATTGTACAACACTGAAGAAGTCTATTATATTTATACTAGTAGTGCAGTGCTTCATAGAAAAATGTAGTCTTGGTGCCACAAACTGTCATTATCTTATAAAGGCTGGACACTCTGGCTGGTCTTCATACCCTTCAAAATGCTTTTGGAGCAAGAGTCATGTGATAGATTCCTCCCCTTCCAAGGAAAAGATTATCCCCCTGCCTGTAGAGTTTGGAAATAGAAAATAATTCCAGAGATGCTCTGGTGTTCAACAGCACAGTTCATGCAAGATGTAATTTACAGGGCCTAGGAACAAGAGAGCTCAGGAACAGCAGTCCTTGGAGATATGGAGAACAGGTATGAGAAGGATAACGATTGCAGTCACTCTCCGGGTGTCTTCGGGTATAGGTATGTGGGAGATGTGGCTTCTTATTGCTTATATGATGTTGTGGCAGCAAGCCTATGAGGAGAGCAATCTCCCTTTTCAGGTGGCAGTCTCATGCTTTCCCTTGTTCTCCTCTCATAGAGCCAGTTTTCCCAAAGTTCTGCTGTTCACCATGATGTAACTTCTGCAGTAGGGACAACTGCTTTGCGCAAAGCAAACAAGCCTCTGTGACATAGTGTTTCTGCTGCTCAGCCCCAGGATTGCTAACTTGGGAGATAATTTCCTGACTTGCTTCTTTAACTTCAAACCTAGTGCAGCAGCTTCCTCCAGATCAAAATCCAAGCAGTTGATTTTTACGTCATTTTCCAGGTTGCCCCTTCTGCCCCTCATCACTAGCCTGACAGTATTAGTTTTAGAGTTGCTCTGTACTTCTGAAAGTTGGACAAAATGAAAAGTTAAACAAACAGGTCCATGTGTAAATACAATTTACAGAGTTAAATCGAGTAGTTGAGTCCTGTCATTTGTAAAGCAGAGAATCTGCACTGTTTCAGATATTTCGGCTGATAATTGTAGCTACTGTATGGATAGGAGCATGACTGGTGTGCCCTGTGTTACCTGCACCACCTGCTTCTGCAAGAACGCCGAAGATCACTAGATCTGAGTGAGCAAGTGGCATGCTGTATGTTTTGCCAGGGAACAATGCACCTACCTCAAGAAATATGGAAATAATAGTTTTATTTGCAAGCACTTGATAGCCATTTGCAGCCAAGAGAGCAAGAGTACTTTTTTTTCTCCCCTCTTTTAAGTGGAATTGGAGTTCTTTTTCTGGTATCTTGGGCCAGCCAGCTTTTAGGTGATTCCTGTCTGTGAGACCTCTCGATAATAAAGATCAGGTGAAGCAGATCCTGGTCTAAACAAGAACAGCAGGATTACAGTAGATTAGAAGGACTTTTAGCTCTTTAACAAGGTTCAAGTGTGTGTGGGCAAAAAGGGTAGAGAGTAGTCAAAGTGGTTTTTTTCCAAAGGAAAGAGCTATGCTGTGAACTATGTCAGCTGGACTTTAGTTTTTTTCTTTCTTGATAAGCTTCCAGTTCAGGTTTTGCAACCCTGCTTTGTTTACTGAGTCGTAGTAGGTGCAGTTGATTGGAATACAGCCATAAAACTGACTTTATAGGAGAAAGGACAGCTCTGTTTTTGCTTAAAGTAGTCCCCAGTTTCATTTTGGTTTTTTTTTTTTAAACGTACCAGCAGACTTAGAGACATAGTGAAATCTGTAGACCTGTCCTGATTTTTCCCTAGGAAATATTTCAAACAGCTATATAAGTGGTGCTTTTATTACACAACTTAGACAACAGTCTCTTTGGTTTATCTGTCATTTAACTGAAGACATTTTACTTCAGGATTCAGACTTCCACCTTCATTTGAGATGCTTGTTTTACGAACTTGCATACAATGGCAGTAATCGATATCGCACTCGGTAGTTGATGGCACTCTGCTAGGTAAACCTGTATGTGAGGAACCTCTTCACCAGACTAAGCGTTATCAACTTCAGAAGTTTGAGAGTCCCAGGTCTCTGCACTATGGTTACTTTTACCAGCATAATCTGAAAGGCATGCTGAGCAAGTGAAGCAAATAACTGTTAGCATGAAAGTTTGAGGAAAAATGCATTTGCTTATTCGCTGCTGTTCTAGAGATCCTTGGAGGGTGATAGCTTTCTGTTCAGCTGTACAACCACAAGATCCAGAGCAGGAATCAGATCTATATTTAGCTTGAAGAAGAGGTGCTTCTTGTTCCTTTCCTCTTTTGCTGCAGAAAACCTTGGCACGTCAAAAATTTGCTGAGCTTTTTTGTGTTTTAATTTTCTCTCCTGCTGTTCCCTTTCAAGGAAAAGGCAGTGCAAGTGGTGTTAATCAATCCCTTATGTACAGTCAGATTTTATAGCAGGTGCATGTGGTTCTGTAGCCCCCTGAAGATCTATCCCTCCAGAGTACTGCAATTGCTGAATCCTGAATTTTGTGTAAATCACAGTGGGTTACTTTGTAACTTGCGGGTGTAAGATTGTTGAGATTTTAAAATCTCAGCTTCATTGGCATCTTGATGCAGGATGAAGGTCACAACCAAATATTTATAGTTCTTGCTGAAATGTGTTATTGCATAGGGCAATGGAAGGGGTCTCACTACCTTCCCAGCAACAAGCACAAACTATGAATAGATTATTAAGATTGCTTTATTCCTACTGTGGATCTTAATTGATGAATCTTCTGAAGTTTGATTGCCCCTTACTGTTTTTGTCTGTCTTATCATACTCGTAAATTTTCATAGTCAGTCAGTAGCAGATATAATGGAGATGATGAGGAATGGATTTTGCAGGGGAGCTCACAGATAAGTGTTTTCATTTGTTCAAAGTGAAAACAAAGTTAGCAGAGTTTGTATTACATCCTTGAATTCTAGGAAGAGAAAGAAGCGTTGAATTTACAAAGCCTACCTAGCCTATTAAGATAGCCAAATGTAGATTAGAGCAAAGCTTCCACTGTGAAATTAAGAAATTATCTGCAAAAGTGGAAACCATTGGAGGTTTATAAAGTCTTTGTTTCAGAAACATGAAATGATTTTTGCATGTTCTAGCACATGGGTTAATGATTCTAGAAATAAGCTGTCTGGTGTGGTGGTTGTGTGGTGTTTTGTGTTGGGTTTTTTTTTCCCTTCCCGTAGTTTATGTTCAGCACAGGGAAGGGTTTGGTGGGTTTTTTCAGCTTCTTTGGCATGGAATGTCTCTACTGTAGTTTTTAATGCAACTTCACTGAATTCTTAATTACATGATGACAAAAGGGTTCAGTAGACTCCTTTCTCAAAAATATGCTCAACAGTGACTGAAAGGTAAAATGTTAGGAATTCTATGTAAATGAAATTGAAGACAATTAAAACCTCATTGTATTACTGTATAAATGCTCAAAGGGGCCACCATCATAATTGCTACATGCTGTTCTTGTCTTAGTCTGGAAAAGGATATAGTAGAACTGGAGAAGATCCTGGGAAAAAAATGTGTGAGGAAGATGCAGAATAAACTCTGCCTGCTCACCTTGGAGGAGAGATGATTCAAAGAAAGATCTGTAAGATCAGGAGTGAGGCTGAAAAAGTGAATAGGCATCATTTGCTTGTGTCTTGCAGTATAATCACTAGATAGCATTTGGTGGAGTATATTGAAGAGTACAAAAGTATAGTGTGTTTAAAAAAAAATGTATTGGGTCTGTCAGTTATTATTAACAACGATGGTTCGATTGCAGCCTCTTATTTAGGGAGACTTATTCTTCCAAAGCAGGGAGCTGAGTGGAAGTTCCAGCGTTTGCTCTGTTTTTTATGTTGTTCCCTAAAGCGTCCCTTGCTTGCTGTTGAGGAAGCAGCATACGGATGCATGGGTTTTTTCATCTAACCCAGTGTGGTGCTTATTTTATGATGTGTGACATTCACTGCTAATTTTTATGCAAATAAAGCCAATCCTAGTGTATGGCTGCAGCTTTAAAGAGAAATCTCAAATGTATGCATTGTCAGTTAACTTACAGGACTTTGGTTATTGATTGAGCACAGTAATTTAGCTAGGATTATTACATGTACTTTTTATGGAGAGGAATTCACTAGAAGTATAGGCTAACTTGAGATATTTTAGTCTAGTAAGGAGACTGGAAGTTATCTGGAAAGTTACTTGTACTGGCAGGAGGATCTTGAGAACTGGAAGAAACAAAATTTTTAAGCTGAATAGCTGTCATCACATTTGCAAACTTTCTTGTAATCTTCTGCCCACTTTACAGATCAAGGTAATGAGAAACATGAAGGAGCAGGCACTTCTGGGATTACCGATCAGGAAAAGGAATTGTCGAGCAGTGCGTTACAAGCTTTTCTGGTAAGACAAAGCCAAACTCTGAGACTTCTAATTTACCACATAACTGCTAAACGGGCTTATATAATTATTCTTCCTGTTTTCATAGCACAGTTGCAAAGGTATTAATGGGATATTATATCAAAAGTAGCACTAGTTTCATTATAAAGCCAGCATATGCATTTTCTGTCTGCTATGATGTGAGAAGACTGAAGGGGATACTTGAATGAAGTGCGCAAGAGCACATTTAATCTTGGTTCTCAAAACTTACTAGCCTTAAAGGCTGTGTGATGAGTTAATTAGAAGAAGCAGACTGCTATCTGTATAAGCATTGGAAATGCATGATCTCTCTGAAGAATTAATCGCTTCAAGCTGAAAATGTTGTCTTAGAGGGTTTAAAGGAGCCATGTGCATTAAAAAACAGCAACCAAACAACCCTTTTTCATTTTAGCATCTTGCTATATTCTTTTACAAAAAGCATTGTATACTGTTCCGTCACTTTGCATTAAAACACATTCTTCAACACATAATACCTACAGGCAGTACTAGCTACCTATTTTGTGTTTCTTGGAAGATTTTGTGTGTGTGTATGTGTGTGTGTGTTAAAATTCAGGTACTGGGTCTTTCAGCTTACTTCTCTCTTTGTATTCTTTCCTAATTTTATCTAGTGTAGGAAATGACAGGAAGTATAATTGCTTTTCCTTTCGATTTCTGTGTTCCTCTGTGTGTGTTTCACTCATTAAATTTATTTTGTTGTGTGCATGAAGTGCATGTAGTTGGTCCTTAAACTGACTGCAGCTGATGTGTTCACGGATATCTTGAGTGCATTCTAGCTCAATTGTTCTTTTTCAGTAACATTTTGCTCATTGACATTTGATCCTGACAACAGAAGGCATAGGAAAGGGTTGCCTGTTTTCCATCTTGCCTACAGATCTACATGCCTAAAATACTTTCGATCTGTTGACAACTTCATCTTTAGTTTTTATACTGGTCCAGTGTATCTTGTTTATCTCTTTTTCTTGCTTTAAGAACTCCCGAAGTTTATGATGTTGTGAGGTTGTGACAGATGTCAGCAGAATTAATCTGGTGCCTTGTTTGCCAATTTTGCTTGCTATTGGGTTGCTTTGAATAGCTTTGTGGACTGCCTTGCATGCTGCTTTATCATACTGCACTTCCAATTTCTGTCTTTGTAGAATTACTATAAAGTTGTATATTATATTCTAGATCCTATCTAACAGAGTAGAGTAAAGGACTGTTGGCTGAGGAAGAACACCACAAAATAAGCTGAGCATTTAAGGGTTCAAGGTTTTTAGTCCAACCATGGTTAGAAGCCTTGTTGCTGTGATCTGAAAGCTGTCCTGTTGAAGAGAAGCTCTGAATGTGAATAGATAAAGAAAATCACTGGGAGATTAACTCTCTCAATTAAAGAGCATGCTAGCAGTTGAGTTGCAAGTCCCTGTGTTTATGCACATCATCAGTAGGCGATCCATGCTGTTGATACTTAGAGTTGTGGAAATACTGTGTGTCAGTGTCCTGCTACATCTCTCTGTATATTGTATAACTGTGCTTTTGCACGAGACTGAAGGGACTGGGATGGTTCTGTTGAGAGTAGCCGCAGAATGGCAACTTTCTCAGGAAGAGCAGAAGGACCACAGAGCCTTTCTCCGCTGTAATTCTTCCCTTAATAGAGGAAGTTAGGCAGGAGCCCAGGAGAAACTCCATGGAACAGCACTGAAAAAAGGAGGAGGAAATGAAGAGTGGTCATGGTACGTAAGAGCATAGCTTTTGATTGTGAAGCGTTGACAGAGATGGAAACGAATCTGTTTATCTGACTGACCAGCTTGGAAGTAACCCTAATATGGAAGAGGTGAAGGTGATTATTCCTGTATTGGAATTGAACAGTAGAGAGTGAAGATCATTTAAGCTTAACATAGTTGAAAGAGTCTGGAGTTGTCTTTCATTCCTCGATGCCACTGAATTCCTCCTGCGCAAACACAGAAAAGACTAAAACTGAAAGCAGAAAGAGGTGAGCCATTCTGAAGTCCTTGCCTATTCTTGAGGTCAAAGAAAGGGATTTATTGATTAAATAACACCTCAGAAGAGCATCATGCTTGGATCCTACTTTCTGTTTAGGCATGCCTAGGTGATTGAATACTTCATTCAACAGCTAGAACTTGTAAAAGTATTATTTAAACCTGTACCAAGGAAGTGACGCCCTCTTTTTCCAACATCTCTTAAGCTGACTTCCACAGACTAAATTGTAACTCATAGTCTCTCCAGATGAAGTGAAGAATGAACATAAAATGATGGGCTGGGACTTATGTAAACAACTGCAGCCGCTCAATGTACATGTGATGAGGAAAGATTATGAAAACTGAGGAAATAAAGAATCTTGAGACTCAAAATAATACGATGAAGAGAAATCAGAATAACACTTTTCATGGAAGTATCTGTTTATAATAATCGACTACTCCATTTGTCCTTCCTCCACAAAATTCTTTTTGAAGTTTGGATATGACCTCAACTTTTAGACTTACTTCTTGTACTTATTAATCTGCATAAATAATGAAGTATGTGTGTAGACGTTTAGTTTGCTTCACTTGCTGTCGATAAAGGAAACACTCCTTTGCTCTCTAAACTTACAGAGGATACTTTCATTAAAACTTCCTACTTTGTTAGTTTAAACTTTGTATCTTCTAATGCATATTTCTGGTATGTGTGCGATTTCCAGGCTGGAAACTATGATGCTTGTTTACAACACCTAAATACCCTTCAAGACATAAACAAAGATGACTACAAAATAACTTTGAATACTGCTGTTGCGGAGTTCTGTAAAAGTAACCAGACTACGACAGACAATTTGAGACAAACCCTTAACCAGCTGAAGAACCAGGTAATGCAAACATATTGACACGGTACTTGATTTTGAGTACTGTTAATGGTGATGAGATCTTCCAGTGAAATTGGAAGAAAACTTCTGCCCCTTGTCCCTGAGATTTGATAAAGGAATAGGAAAGTATCATTACTTTTAAATGTCTGAGTCTGTTTAATCATTGAGGACACTGCTTTTATAGTTATGTTTTTAGTTATAATTGAAATTGATCCAAAGGTTAAACATTCCAGAGATTATAACTGTAGAAAGACCTGCTATGTTCTTTCAGTAGAAAGTTCCTTAACCTGAAATAGTTTGAAGTAATTTCGTATAAAATAAAAAGTGAAAATATTACTTTACTGCTCAACTGACAGCTTTCTATTTCATTGTAAATTTTTCACTGGCATTATGTTGAACAATAATAAACTTTATTAGCCTATAACTCTTACTGACCTATCTTTAGGTGGATTAATACCTTCGGGTTATTTTTGTAAAATACTTGACACTTTTTAAAATCATAGGTATTGAAAGTTTAATGAAACAAGGTGGGTTTTTTTTTTCAGGTTCACTCTGCTGTTGAAGAAATGGATGGTTTAGATGATGTTGAAAATAGTATGCTGTACTACAATCAAGCTGTTATTTTGTATCATCTGCGTCAGTATACTGAAGCTATATCAGTTGGGGAGAAGCTGTACCAGTTTATAGAGCCTTTCGGTATGTAGACAGAAAGAAGAGTTTTGGTCATGTAGTAACTACAGAAAGATCGTTCAGTCTTTCTCACTATCAGACAAGTGATTTGTAAATCTGCCTAATATGGTTCTAAAAAAGTGGATAGGCTTAGGAGTGAAGAATATGTTTTACTTATATCAAGGACAACAATTGGGCTTGGGGGTAAAGTACTTCAGAGATTTAGCAGACAAGTATGATGAAACTGAAATGGATTTTTGACAACTTTAAAAGCTATTTATGTAAATAATATGTACAAGCTAATTAAATGATTTAAAATCTAATATTTTGAGTCATAATACAACTTCAGGGGCGGGTGTGTATTTGTCAGGGCACTCACATTTTTAATTACCCGCATTAGGTCATACATAATTGTATGTGCTCATATCTGAGTATAAAGTCTCCAGCTTTTATGAGCTATGGCACCTTGTGTAGTGGAATGCCGTACTTGTATGAAATAACTTCATAATCCTCATTGAATTTTAGAGGTGACAAGGCTGAAGGATGTATGTGTGTGTGTCTCGATAAATTAAGTAAATGCTACCGTGTTTCTCCTTCAGTTCCTCCCAGTTTTCAGTATGCCTATTTGGGACTTACTCTGTGAAGCCAGCCAAGCAGAAATGTGTATGTACGGAATCCTTTCAAGTTTTATGGGATTCTACGTATGCATATGGCTCCATCTGTCTATTTAGACACTGGATCTTTGGTGCTGATCTGCTTACACCAATTCTGAAAATCTATAAACATGAAATACATGTTAAGCTGTCTTTAGTCTATGTTTTTATGCTGATGTCGTTTGAATGAATTACCTTTTTTTTTCCCAGTATATGTACTTACCTGCATTGCGTAGATGTCTGCATTTTTTATTCTTATGTACTATATTTATTTTTCTCATAATGTTGCACAGATGCACTTTATAGTCAATTTATTTTCATCAGTCCTGTTTGGAAGGATTGGTGTGAGATCTGTAAAATCATTTTTCCTTCTTTGCTTTATACAGAAGAGAAGTTTGCCCAGGCTGTGTGCTTCTTGCTTGTAGACTTATACCTGCTAACTTACCAAGCTGAGAAAGCCTTGCATCTGCTTGCTGTTCTGGAAAAAATGATTTCACAGGGCAACAATAACAGCAAGAATGGAAAAAATGAGGTAAGCTTAAAATCATATGAATGCCACTAAGTCTTTACCGGAAGTATGCTTTAACTCAATTGAGAATTACTCTTTCAAAATACTACGGAATTATAAAACTATGTTAGATCACCTGTAACTTCAGACAGCAACTTATACATGTTAGTAACTGAGTTAGTTGTATACAGCAGCTGTTTATTCCCTCTCTTCCACCCTTTTCCCTTACTCCCAGGGAGCTAAGAAGTATTTCTTAAGTCTGAGACTTGCATTGGAAAGACAGTTGTCTTCAGGGTCAAATATACGTAATTTTTCTTGTTTGTCTTGGATTATGACCATATAAGACCCTAGGTTTGAAAGGGAAGTTGGTGTCAGAGAGGAATTGCAATTGCATAGCATAGTACGGGAAATCAAGCATCTTTTTTACATAGTATATGAAAGTATGAGGCACACTTTCAAATGAAATCTTTTGTATGTGTCTTTTGGAAAAATCAGTAGAATGAGTAGTGGCTTGGAAGTGAAAAGAGGACATTTCTGTCTTTTCCTGTTGATGGAATGTCACACTTAAGATAAAACATTTTATCTTTAAGTATATAGTAATTCTACGGAAGAGAGACTCTAGAATGGGTAAGAGAATTCTTCGAATACCTCAAATGCAGAGCATATAACATTACATAGTATAACACTAATGTTAATATAGAATTCTGCTCTTCATAGGCTGGTGTGGTTGTTCTTCGATTTTGATTGTTAAGCTCGAGTTACGGTATTTGGTGGGATATGTATTTTTTGACTATTAAATACTTATTTTTCTTCTTCATGTGAGATTGATAAAAATAGCTTATGAAAGAATCTGTAAACTGCATTTAAAACATGACTATTAGTAACACTTCCTGTGTTTTTGTTTGACGCTCAGTCAGGTAATAATACAAGTAAAGATTCCTCGAATCAAAAACCTGAAAGTGGAGCTTTAATAGAAGTTGCTAAATCTAAGATACATCAGGTAAGTGTCTGCGTATGATTTATACAAAAACATCAGTTCAAGTTTTTCTTAAAACCGAGTGCCATCTGCTTCAAATCTAGTTTTAACTAGATTTGTGATACTCTGTCTCTCTTTGAATTTCATGTTGTAAAACAAAAGAATGAATTTATCTAACTCTCTCTTTTTGTAAGATCCATGTACAGGAAAAACTCACCTAACACAAAAAATCTCCAATTTCAATCCCTGCAGTTTATCAGAATTTTTTTTAAACTGCAGTTAGCTGCACTGACTTTATATCTGTTAGACCTCCAACAGTCTAAATCAGCTGAGGTT
This sequence comes from Fulmarus glacialis, assembly GCF_000690835.1. Taxonomy (NCBI): domain Eukaryota; kingdom Metazoa; phylum Chordata; class Aves; order Procellariiformes; family Procellariidae; genus Fulmarus; species Fulmarus glacialis. The sequence continues at coordinate 11,114 of NW_009204268.1, forward strand.
TTATTTCACTGCACTGTTCTGTGGAAAAATATGTGAAGAAATGAAATGCTTCTCTATCAGCATTCACTTATTGGTGTTTTCAGTTTAATAGGTAAATGCCTGGGATTAAGAGATTAGATTATTTTAATTAGTTTGTCATTTTAAGTGCTAGTATCTCAGTGTTTGAATAAAGAGTAGCTGTTGACCATTGAACAAAACGTGCGTCTGCTTACCGTAAATATGAAGCCTATAAATTTGTTTTTGAAAGTCTGAATAGAATTGCTTTTTTCGGAAGGCTTTCTGAACATCTTTTTACTACCTATTTTTAAGATGTATAAAAAAAATTCTGTAATAAATCTCTAGGTATGGTTCATCTTGCAAACCTGCACAAGTTATTGTTTTTTATTTAACAAATTTATTTTTTTAACAGTATAAGGTGAGAGCCTATATCCAGATGAAGTCACTAAAAGCATGCAAAAGGGAGATCAAGTCTGTTATGAATACAGCTGGGAATGTAAGTATTCTTAAAGCTATTGTTGTTATAATCTAGATCTGTTCTCTATCTTAAAACTGATTTTGCTAACTTTCTTTACAAAGAAAGGTCTTACTGAGGATGAAGGTCTGAAATAATGCTTTATATAGTCAGTTAGGTTTGTAATCTCTTTTCTGCAAGTGTGATTAATATAGAATTTTCTTATTTGCGCTGTTTTCAGTTGGTCAGAAAAATGCACTTTGTTAATGATACCAAAATAGGGTCAGTTTGCTTTATAATTTAAGCAGCACAAAACAAGTTTTAGTTTACTATAAATGTTATGGGAGTTACAAACTTCTGACGTCATTGGTGGTTTAAACCAGTTCATAAAAGATTCATTCTGGGGTACTCAGTTTTTTGGGTTTTTTCTTTTTGTTGGAGTTTTTTGGAGGCTTACCTCTTGCTAGAAAGCAGTTTCTTTTTTTATATAGGAGTTCTCAACTCAGAATTACGTCCACCATCCCAGATAAATTCTACATTAACTGAGGAGCAGGGAATGGGAGGAGAGCAATTCCCTTTTGTTGCCAGTCTCAACAGCTGCTAGTTTGACAGAAATCCTTCTGGATCGTGAGGTCTCTGTTGGCAGACCAGGAAGATCACAGCCCAGGAGGAAGTTGTTGAACTCCGCAGGGAGGGAAGCGTGGGGAGGAGTGTACTAGAAGACAGGTTGGAGAAAGATCCTCTTAAACAAAAAAGAGATCCTCTGTGCTTAGCCATTACCATGACAGAGTTCTGTAGCGTAACGTTGGGTTTTAGAGCAGTAACAAAAAATATGTATGGTTTTGTGTTTTGGAGGAGGTGAGTGTTAATCACGTGCTCAACGAAGAAATGCTACTTCATGAAAGTATTAAGGCCTAAGCCCATGTATTTTTAAAGTGGCAGCAGGGGCAAGCTGTGGAGTGATTTAACACTAGCAGTAGAAATCATAAAACAAGAGATAATTAACTATTGTTTTCTCCTTCACAGTCAGCTCCTTCTCTCTTTCTTAAAAGTAATTTTGAATATTTGAGGGGCAATTACCGTAAGGCGGTGAAACTTCTAAACAGTGCAAACATTGCTGAACATCCAGGCTTCATGAAAACAGGTAAAATAGAAAACCTTCATCCTGCAAGTACTTAGATGTGTAGTATAATAGGACTACTCATTGATATTAATTTTAAGCATATTAATGATTACTTAAGGGAGTAGGCCCTGAATGTCATGGCTTTATATGCTGGATATGTTTTCATCTTTCTTATTGTGCTCTTTCACGTAACACCGTTGTGTTTTTCATTGAACGTTCTTCTAGACAATGCAGCAGTTGTCTAAGAAAATGGATTTGTGAAGGCTTATATACTGTAAATATACACACTGTGTATACATACACTCACTGTATACGGTGTAATTTAAATATATTTGAGATTTTAGTTGACTATTTAAAACATCAATTGAAAAATCCGGAGAGAAAGCTGTATCTTGTGTCAGTAGAGAGTTAGGATTTAAAAAAATGTTTGTACTGTAAACCTACTGAATTTCTTTACTACTTTGTTCAATGCTGTTTTTGTGATAGTACTCTTAATTTCTTGTGCTGTAAGATCTTTTATCTAGTAGATATTGCTGCATAGATTGCAAGTAAATGATAGAAGTCGCAGAGTCTGCAAATTTCACAAGACTGAGTAAATTTTTTAAACTTCTGTATTTACAGATAAGTTTCATAGAAAACATTCAAAATACTTGCCATAATGCCTGTTCTGGTGTATTTTGACACTTCTTTTAAAATTTACTGTAACTAATCTTTCTGACAGTTTTTATGCTTAAAGTTCTCTTTATAACTTAAAATTTCCTGGAAAGTTTTATTCTCGTAACTTTCTTGCACTAGCTTTTTTGCACAGTAGAATGTTCACTTAATAGTTTTCCTAGGTTATGATTAAAATAATGTCTGGTTAATTTGATAATGGTCTGTTTCTTGGTGGTTTGGATTTTTAGGGTGGTACCTGAACCTATATTTAGGAAGGAGAGTGCTTTTAGAATCATAAGATCTGGAAATCTGTGGCTGCTTATATGTAGGTCATTTCAGGTCAACTGTCTAAGAGAACTAGAATGGTATAAAAAATGTAGGTTAATAAAATGCTTATGAGGCAGGGATGTAACTGCATAATACATGAACATCTTGCTGAAGAACATGTTTAATAAACTACCATAATATGCTGACCCGTGAGAGTGGTGGGAGCATTTTATGGGCTCAGTGACATTTTTTAGTTTACGAAAATGGTCTTTTGCTGTTCTCTCAGGTGAATGCTTAAGGTGTATGTTCTGGAACAATCTTGGCTGCATCCACTTTGCAATGGGAAAGCACAATTTAGGAATTTTTTACTTTAAAAAAGCCTTGCAAGAAAACGATAATGCATGTGCACAGCTAGGAACAGGCAGCTCAGATCCAGGTAAGACTTTTAAAAAATGAAAATAGATGGTGGAAGAGGGGTGGTCAGATCAAGAAAATAGAGGATAGAAGCTTTCAGTAATTATCTGCAAGATACCTGTTCCATCTCTTTGCAGAGGACAGGATAAGGAGGGTGAGAATTTTGATTGTAACTTGATTTCAGAGTATAACTGCTGTTGCCAGAAATAGATGATGATGAAATACGTTCTTTTTTTGCTGTTTTCTTTGATGTGCCATGTGGCTGGGGCAATTACTTCTCTCTCGTTTATAGTCTTTGACCATCAGTCAGGGAGATATGACAAAATAAAGTTTCTGTGATCTATTATGCATCATTAAAGATGTTATTTATAGTCCTGCTGACAGTAGGTAGAATCATCAGGACTTGGAGGATGTGTGGTGTTTTGTTTTTTTGTGTTTGGGGTTGGTTTTTTTTAACTTGGAGGATATAGAAGATGTGGAGTGCAATACTGTTAAATTAGCATTTGAAAGATGGTGTATTTCTCAGACTTTCTGACTAGACAATTCCCAGACTTGTTCATCTATTGTTTAGTTTTATGGTTAGTTTTATCCATCTATTTTTGATTTAAGTATACAAAAGACAAGAAAATAAAAACTATAACAAGTTTTGCTTTGATTAATAATACTTAAGGTTTTTTCTCTTCCAAGTAAGTGATTTCATGATGAATTTTTCATTCAGTGAATTTCATGATAATTTTTTCATTTCTTGTTTTCTTTAAAATCTAGTTACTATCATGCATTTTACTGTTTTTCCTATTCCTCCCCTGGCCCTGTACCTAAGTGCAGTCTTAGGTACCAGTGTGAATACAGAAAATGTTTTACACTTGTTGACAACAAAGTAGTTTTCTTCTGGAATTTATATGAGTAACAAAGACGTGTATTCTCACAAATCTGGGATTCAGTATTATTATATAACATTTAGCTTGAGTGACAAGGAACAAGTGGTTAGCATTTAATGTACTTCAACCTTTATTAAGAATACAATTAATTTGTCTTTGGTATCAGCTTTGATGTGGAAGGAATTTATTTACATAGGGAGGCTAGCGAATTTCTGCGATGAAAGGTTTTTTTGGTAGTTTTTGGGTGTTTCCCACAGTTTCCCTCCTCTTCCCAGAGTTATGTTTTCTGCTCTCCTGAGCTGCAGATCCAATATGATGTAATCCTTTTCTGCAGGTAAAAAATTTTCAGGGAGACCCATGTGTACGCTACTGACTAACAAACGGTATGAGTTGCTCTACAATTGTGGAATTCAGCTCTTGCATATTGGGAGGCCCTTAGCTGCCTTTGAATGCCTGATTGAGGCAGTCCAGGTTTATCACTCAAACCCTCGTCTTTGGCTGAGAATAGCGGAATGCTGCATTGCTGCCAATAAAGGGGTAAGTAGATTTGCAAGTTCCTTACTTTCATTGTAGTTATGAAATATATGTGATCACAGAAAGGAAGAAATAATAACTTGAGTTGAACTATGCATTTTAAAAGCCTAATGTTGCAACACCTCTGTGTAAGTCCAGATTAATTATTTTTGTGTATATGTGTGTTTGCGTGTTTAATTTGAAGCTGCAACAGGGGAAGGAAAACCACCACAGAAACAGTGTCTTCAGACCCAGTGTTTAATTGATTTTTCTAGGATCAGAAGAATTTGAGTAGGCTATTTGAAAGATTGGCATGAGATGAAACAAAAGCCTGTAAGTGGCTGTTAGAGCTGCTCTTCTATAAAGTTACAAGTTTTTTGCTGGAGAGACTGGTTAAGCATGGTTTTGTTTTGGCAATTTACCATCACACCCCTTTGGCATTCCGACTCATAATCTGAATGGATAATCCTGAATTGGTTTGAAGCACATTATAATTCTCCAAGTCATCTGATGGTTTACCGTACTTTGTCTTGAAATAGTTTTAGAAATAAATATAAAGATATTATTTGGAAAGAAACTTGTATTATTATCTAATGAGGCATCACTTTATAACAGGAAGCAATATGTTCTTTCTGTAGTGAATGCTCTCTACTTAAAATGTAGATACTAATATTAATAGTTTGACTTACTATTTATGGATATTTTATGATGCCTCAGCTTTCCACACTCATTTCATATTGATTGCAAAATCTTGGGGTTTATGTATATTTATATATACATAAAACCCATATGAAATAATATACGGTATACATTGAAAACAAACAACAACAACAAAACAACACCACAAGTAATTCTGTCTTTTTTGTGTGAACGGAAGAATTAAACTTGCTCAAGATCTTTCCTTTGTACTAAGTTCTCTACTTCCAAGGATTTCTGTTCCTGGATAGCAGAAATAACAAGGTGAGATTGGAGTCAGTGACCATTTGTAGTATCCAAGGAAGGAAAATTTTTGTGACTGCTCTTGGGGGTTTGATATTCACTTTGAGGCTTGGTGCACAGAAACAACTTTGATAACTTTTGTTGCTGATACTTTGAGGTGGAAGGGTTGTTTTTCTTCTTTTTTTTTGAAAATTTTTGACTGAAACATCTTGGATTTTTATGTTTAGACTCTAGGAAATGCATTACCACTTCTGGAACGATGAGGTTCTATCTTAAATTTTAGCTGGAGTAGCAGGAGAAAACACACATTACCCAGTAGAGATCCCTTGTCTCTACTTTAAGGCTAGGTACTAGTGTGCATAAGGTATGACTGAAAGTATGTTGCTACTGTTTTAGCAGACAGTAAGGTTTGGTTTTTGATGTTTTAATGAATATGGTTATTGGATCAGACTGATGAATAATCTTGTTTAAAAACAAAATGTAGCATTATGTCTTAGAACTTTATTGGAAGATGCGAAGACTCTTGTAGAGGACTACTAAAAGTATTTGCTTTAAGAGGCGCTTCCTTCCTCGGATGTTCTTAATTAATTATTTACAGTTTTCATGATGTACAAGTAATATAAACTCAAACTTCTTTTTTTAATTCTGTCTGTTGTAAATCCACTATCCAAATTCAGATGTGGCTTCATTTTATAGGACTAAACTGGGTGAAGATAACAAGATGTGCTCTGATTTCCACTGAAATCTTTGCATGTGATCTTCCTTCTCTTCGTGCAGCCAAAACTCATCTAAAGTTTCATTATTTCCTCACTCAATTGCCACTAGAGGTTGAGAGGGGTGAGACTGTAGTGCGGCTAGCCTAAAAGTGGCATAGGCTGAGGAAGCTGAGATCAGCCTTCTCCATCCTGAAGCTGTCATGATCACAGCTGCTGGGGAACTGAATCCATAACTGCTGAGACTTGTCGTTCCTCTGCTGGCAAAGTTTGTGGAAACCTACTGACAGCAGATGTATTGCATGTCCTCTGGGGCTTCTCGGTTTCAACCTGTTGATCCATATCTGTTTAGGATAAGCCTGTATGTTAAAATTCAGAGGGGTGGGGACAGGATCGTTCGTCCTTAGAACAGAAAACTGCACCAAAAGAGTACATCTGTGAAATTAAGAGATACTGTACTTGATTCCCTGTGAAACTGTAATTCACCCCTTGTGTGTGTGGGCGTGGTGATGTAATCTGTGATTGCATGATCCCATGCAGTTATTTCCACAGTATGCCTATTTCATTCAGTGCACAGGATGGGTGGGATTAATTGAACAAATGGCTATATTCACTCTATTTTTTCCCTCCTCTGAATTCTCTCTTTTCCCTCTCTGGGTGGCCTCTGTGCCTTTATATACTGCACATTATCCTAATCTTCCAAATACAAAATTCGTAACTTTTCCCTTGGGAATTTCAATGGTGCTCATTATTTTGATATCTCTATTTCAGAAAATTTAAGAAAGATATTCACAACTTTATAGCTTTATAGGAGAGGTTTGCTTATATCCCCATATCACAGGCACAGCACTGAAGTTTCAAGAGCGTTGGGTCAAAAATGGACTGACTTTGTGTATGTGCTAGCTGTTGTCAGATAGTTCTGAGTACTTAGTTTTATAAAGCACAGTGAATGCAGGAAGAACAGCTTTCTTCATACTCATTTTGCAATTTTCTGTGTCTATCCTACTGGTTAAAAGTGACACATAGATAAAGAAGACACAGCTGATCATCTCTAGCGGAAAGCTGGGTATGGGAGATTGGATTAGCATGGGTTTTGTGGCAAAAAAACAAAGCTAGGATTCTGTTTACAAGGACAGTGTTATTGTAAGATTTGCAACATGATAAGTGAGGCCCTAAAATCAATAGTGTGTTTAATTTGACCTTGTAACTCAATTTGCAATAATATTCCTTGATATCTACCTTGGATTCATATTTATGCACTGAACACCATACAGAAAAGTAATTTCACTGAAGTTAACTGTCACCTGCTTTAGTATAGATGGAAGATTATTCCCTTTCTGCACTTTTTAAAATGCATTTTTCGAAATATATTCTTCGTATCCAAACTAACTGTATGTAGTGTTTTTTTTTTTTTCTGTTTGACAGTAAGTGCCATTATAATGTCAATATTCTTCTTCACAATAGATTCCGATAAATTTTCTGAAAAGTGATAGATATTTAAAATACAGATCTAGGATAAATTTTTCCTTACAATTGCAACTCTTCATCAGTAACTTTGCATACCAACAAAGTTGTTAAGATGGTTCATGGTAAAACAAACAAACAAACCCCAGTATGGTGTAGAGATAATTCTTGGGACTGATAATTAGGGTGCTTTAAGTTCATTTGACCCTCAGAATGTCTACATACTCAAAAATCTCTTAAACAAGTTAACTTGATGTAACTTTGCATATGTTGTTGTTCAGCTTCATGCTCCCCATGGAATGGTTTGAGAGCAGCTTTTTCAGAGAGCATTTTGAATGCTGTGTAAGCAGGGAGAGAAGATGGCAAGCGTTACAGTGTCAATTCTGAATATTATTTGGCTGATCATATGATTTTTCTTTAGATATCCTAGCAGTTCTTTTAATACTACTTGGTTCATTGTTCTTTTGCTTTCAAAACAGAGGAGAAACTAGGTCAGTAGGCTATCAGACAAGCTGTCAGAACTAATCTGTGGTTACACTCTGTGCAGTAAAATCCCTCTGCAACACAAAGACAATAGAAGGTGCCTGATCCTTCTTGGTACTTAAGATTTAAAACTGTACTCATATAAACCATCGATTCTTACATTTTAGCAGGATTCAAAGTCTTCTTCCAGCTTTTACTTATTTTGTCAAGTTCTCATTCAACAGCCTTGATATTGTAATGCTTTTTTTCTTTTTCCTTTTAGACATCAGAACAAGAGACAAAAGGTCTTCCCAGCAAAAAGGGAATTGTGCAATCTATAGTAGGTCAAGGCTACCACCGTAAGATAGTCCTAGCATCCCAGTCAATACAGAATGCCGTTTATAAGTAAGTATGTTTTCCATGGGCTCTTTATTTTGTTATCATAGCTTTGTTAAGAATACATATCTATTTATCAGGAGTTTTTAAAACTGTCATGGAATAACTGTTCATTTTGGAATTATTAATGTAGTGAAGAGAGGCATGCTAAAATGCTTGATGAGTCCTACTTAAACATCATTTGGATGCCTCCTCTATGATGGCCAGCAGAGGGCTTAACTGTTTATTCATTGTAACTAAGAAGGCTATTAAAGCTTAAACTTGATTTATCTGAAATTTATATTGCCAGTTAGCTAAATCCATCCTCTTTTTCTCATTTAAAAAAAAATATTTTCAGTAATCCACTTTAGAAAAGTGCAGGAAGAATCTAGTTACTCTGTCATAAAACTTCAGGAAGTGAAGTCAAGAAAAACAAGAGAACTTCTTGTAGTTATGTAGTTGAATCTGCCCACTCTATTTGGGCATCATGGTGTGCTTCCCATATATAAGAATAGCAAGATACATACGTCTTCATAAATTAAATGTGTTATATTAAAACATGATTTAACTTTTTTAGGATAAAGTTTTCTCTGCATTCAGATCTTTCTGGAGCTCTGCTTTTATTTTTTAATTGAGTAGGATTGCTACTCACTGGCTAACTTCTGTGTCTCTTTAAGTGATGGGCAGTCCTCAGCAATACCTGTAGCCAGTATGGAATTTGCAGCGATTTGTCTAAGAAATGCCTTGCTGCTACTGCCAGAAGATCAGCAGGAGCCAAAGCAGGAAAATGGATCTAAACCCAGTAATCAGCTGGGGGGAAATACAGAAAACAGTGAAAGCAGTGAAGCATGCAGGTAAACAGAATTGCATATAAACCTTTCTTTTTGTCCAAAGTAACTCTGGGCTGACAGTCTGTGTCTACTACCTGTCCTGTTTGGCCAGCAGAAAAAATAACGTATTTTTAAATTCTCTTAGCAGTGTTGGGATATCCAAGGAAATTGTTTAGCTGCTTGTTGTTTTAATTGCTGGTATGCTAATTTAAGAATAAAATACTGAGTTGATTCCTACCATTCCTAACAACTTCAATAAATTAAACAGTGAAAGTTTTTTTTTTTTTACTGGCCATCTTTTTTTCTGTGCTGCAAATGTTATGTTTTCCCACACCCTCCCGCAGTGCATATTGGTGTTTCTCTAATTGTAAGTGAAGTTTCACATGTTACAGTGATTTTGTGTCTGTGTGTGCACGTGCGCCATGTACTTGATTCAATATATAAAGTCTAGCAACTCAGTTGTAAACATTTCCCCATGATCAGGTTTGGCATTCATCAACCCTTGTACGCTTTGTTGTGTTTGTTTTAGACTAGAAATGGGAAACTAGATTTAGAAGATGGAAAGCAACATGGAGCTATTGCTTAATAAATTGCATTTTACGAAAAAAAGTTTAAGAAAAATCTTTCTCCTTAAAGCTTCAGAAAAAGCAACTTGTAGACAACGGATGTCAAATGTTAAATAGCAGGAAGTGGTTAATTTTTTGTGTTGATCCTGATGCATTCTGAACTTCCTTTTGAAGAGTGACTTTGTTGGCCATAGCCTGCACTTTCATTAACGACCATTTTGAGAAGGGAAGAGTTACAATAACTAATCTGGAAAAAGTGGCTGTGTTTGAACTTGAACTACTTAGAGAGTAACAAAGAAACACAATGTTTTTGTCAGACCCAAGTGCAGATAAAATTTAAGAAGATAAGAGACATTTGTCACATGACAGGATTTACTGCACACATGCTGTGTTCTGTAGGCACAAGGTGCATCTCCATATATTCTGAGGTTGCCTGGGGATAGGCTAGGGCTGGGAGTTGGTGGCTACTACTGCTACAACAATATTTGAATGCTGTTCTCTGTAACCCTTTTTTTCCTAATAACAATCTTTTCTGTCAAGTGACCAAACGATTTACAAACTTTGGCAGGGAAGGAGGTGTTTCTTTTTTGCTTACCGAGGCTGGAGGTTGTGAACTAACTTCCCCTGGCAAGCTGTATGCAGCCCATTGAGATGAAGCTCCTCTGGTTTAAATGAGACTTCAATTTTAAACATGGGGCCCACTGAGTGACTGTGATGAAAACAAAATGGTGGCCCTTACTCACACGAGACCTCCTTTTTTGTTTTGTTTTTGGTAGGGTTTGGTTTTGTTTTGGTTTTGTAGGAGTGAGGAAAAGAAAATATGCCCTGTAGAGGAAGATCCTTTACTACCTTCTGCCTTCAAAACCAGATGCTTCTTCAGCTTAAAAAAAATTTTAAAAAGACTCCCTCGTATCTCCCAGTGGTCATTGCCAATTTCAAAATATACAGCAACAAAGCAGGCTGTTCTTGAATTTGTGTGTCACATTCTGAAAGGTTCTCCAAGGATTTGTTCCTTCTGACAAGGGACCCTCTGCAAGAGAACAGTAAAAGATATAAGGCATTTGAAGAAAATCACAGTAATTGAACAGGATGGTTTTGAAGCAAATCCCACTAATTGAGCACGCTGACTCTGAGACAGATTCTTCTGTTATTCACAGGAAAACAGTGAATACTTTCAGTGGTTAAGGGTATTTTTTTTATCTAATTTTTGGCAAAGGCATGAGGTGTATGCACTACAACAGTGTTGAGCACAGGTTTCCTTGGAGTCTGTTGCTGTCTGTTTTGAAGGTCTAAGTGGGAGTTATCTTACCTGTTTGTAATAAACAGATACATCAATGAAAAAGTTCTTGTTAGGTGGACAGAGTCTGTTGGTTTCAATTCCAATTTTTTTATTCTGTTGTTTCTAAACCGTAGTGTCTCTCTCTGCCAAGGAGCAGCTGTTAACCTTCTCTTCTATTCTCATTCCAGAAGGAGGTTGTCTTTCAGCTTACTGGAGAGCAAAGTTGCATACTTTTTAAATAGAGCGAATACTTGCTTCCCCAAAAAAGCCAAGCATAACTTTTAAGAAAGTGGATTTTTTTAAAAAAAGACATTTTGAAATAGCAATAAAAATGAAGGGCAGCTAGAAGTCTAAAGGAAGCTGTAGCACTTTCTGGATTATTTTTCTAGAATATTTATGTAATTAGTTTTTAAGATGTCTAGGGAGAGAACTAGTTTACTGCTTTTCTTACAGGCTAAAAGAAGAGAGCCTACAAATGCAGCGAGTTCTGCATCTCTCCAGGTTAAAGTTCTTGTCCTACACCAAACTTCAAAAATAGCTTGAGGCTGTGGAGAATGGCGTGGGTTGTTTGGTCTGTCAGTCAAGTCCTTCCCAGCAAATGTCCCCCTTCTTCCTTCTCAAATAGAACGGTTAGGGTAAGAGTATGTGCCTTAATTTCTGCATAGCTTCATTTCCCTGTTTTTTAGGCTATAGAATTTTTGCTGTCCTTTTAAATGGAGTGAATAAACATCAATGCTTATTACACTGAGAATTTTTAATTATTTATTTATAGTCACTCCCTATAATTAATACACTGTTTTTATTCTAGCAATAAAAGTCATGAAGGGGATAAATTCATTGCAGCTCCACCTTCTTCGCCTTTGAAGAAACAGGAATTAGAAAATTTAAGGCAAGTAAATAATACAAAATATTCACCATTAAATGAGCCGCCTCTTAAACTGTGCTGTGATTCTGGAGTCATTACTAGCTTATTTTTTTAGGCACTTGCAACATTGAATTGTAGCTGTTAATCTAAGGATGTCTTTTTTCAAATGCGTGTGCTTCCTTTCTTCTGGCTTTGAGTCCGAACAAGTAGAAACCATCCAGAATTTCAATTCAGAAGGTAGATCAGTTTGTGTTAGATCCCACTATTATA
>NW_009204269.1:0-4969 GCF_000690835.1 Fulmarus glacialis
GAAACGCATTCACAGATTTACCTGGCTTTACAGGAAGAAAAACCGAAAAAGGTGCGTGTTGCGGGTGAAATGCTGAAATCTCACAAAAGGGAAATGCTGTTCCTTCAGGGGCCGTTACTGGAGTCGGGCCTGGGAAGGGTGCTGGGCAGCACGTCTGCTCGCCGAGACCTGCCCGCGCCTGAGGCGGGGGGGGGGACCTGCCCGCCCAACCCGCCGGGCCCGCAGCCGGTCGCAGCAAACACACTTCCACAAAATAAAGTGACCATACAAAAAACCATATAAGCCATATATAAACAAACATAAAACTCAGGAAAAGTGTTCAGTATGTATTAGCATAAATGTGGGAAATAAACAGGGAGCAGTCAAGCCTGGGGTTCGTGAGGAAGTACTTGCTGTGCTTGGCAGATTTTGAAATACTTTTCCTTAGATCCAGCAGATCTTTTCATTAGGACTGGCCAAAAAAGTGAATGGAAAAAAGTTTTTTTAACTGAGCGGGTAGATAAAAATCATGAATTATCTGGATTTTGAACACAAAAAAAGTCTGGTTTTCATTTCACCATCCTTCTATTTCCCTGTCATCCAAATAACACTCTTCTGGAAGTTCTGCAGATCATTGAATTTGATTGTTCATTTAATAATATGTAAAAAAAAAAAAGTAGTGAAACATTTGAAACAAAACCAGGAAGTCAACACACAGCAAGCAAAGTTTTATTTTCAAATCTTACCTGAAAAACAGACGAACTTAAAGCATTATGCAAACATAATGTAATGTACACACAAGATCTGAGTTCTAAGTATTCTTCCGATTCAATGTATATGCCATTTCCACCCAACCAACGTCTTTACTATCTGCCAACTTGTAATCTATATTTTTTCTCTTCAATGCAGCCTGTTAATTCATTCAGTTTCTCAGCAATTTTTTAAATATAAAAACACTTTACTGATTTAAAGTGCTCAGTTTTTTTCTCTCTGGGAGAGAGGAAAAAAGGTACTAGGTAAACTCCCAAGTGTACAGATTTGTAGTTACTTTTTTTTTTTCTTTAAAAAACCTAACAAAAACCCCCAAGCAAACAGAAAACCCCCAAACCTGGTCATAGTGTGGATTTTTTACTCTACAAATGAAAAATTCCCGTTCCTGTGTTATTTTTTGGTCATGCAGCATTCAAAAAGCCAAGAATTTTCAAAGCTGCCTTACTGTGAACAAACCTTATTATGTGTTAAAATATTCCTCTTAGTGTTCAGCTTTCTTTGTCCTCATTTCACGTATGTTCAAGTAACAGCTGCAAGCATTTTACACTTCAGGAAGCAACTTAAACATTTTTTAACAGCTTTTATAACTGAAAGTATTCACTAGAGTATTTTTTGTAGCTTTTTGCGTTGTTGCTCTTTAATGATTCTTAACAGTCTTACGAAATGTGTCTTTCCTGCAGTCATTGTGGACCACAGATACTCTTCTTCATTTGTTTTTATATTTATTAATGAACAAGTAAGACTTTTCATCCAACCAAAACATAGTTACTTCAGCCTGTCTCACTCTGCAATATACCTGTGTTAAGTTAAGCTGGCTATGCTGCAAGTCTGCAAGGTGCGTTTCGGACTGTCAGTGTAGCTCCTCCTAGTTAACGCTGCTACTCTAAGCGGTGTAGCTGCCGATAGCACGGACTTCAACTGGGGCTCCTGGAGTGTTGACTCAGCTTCTCAGTTAGGATGGCTGCAATGCTTGAGCAGCGAAATTTAAATTTTTCTCCCAAAATTAAAAAAGAATTCAGCTCTCTACTGCAAGATAGTCTCTCTGGAGAATTTCAATTAAATCAGCTTCTTCCTATGAAAGAACGGCAGAAATTAAAAAGGGATCAAAACAACCATACTTTTGTTTATAGATACCTCAGAAAATTACAACATCCAGAAACAGTAACTCTGTCCCACAGCCTTTGGAGGGCTGTTTCAGATCTGCCGCCTGCCGCTGGAAGTCCCTGGGGAGTCCTCATTTGCCCTGAAACACTAACACTGGCCTTCAGTGATGCCTGAAAACTCCACGTGTGGATTACATCTCTGTTATTTTAGGACTGTACAAACGCATACTGATACTGTTGCAGGTTAAATATCTTAATTAAGACGATCCACCTGTGTATATTAAGTATGTACGTGGATGTGAGCAAGACATCTGCTTTTGCTTCATCGCTCCTTTGGAGACGTTGCTTAGGTGTTCAACAAGAGAGATCTCCCTCATTTCAGTCAGAAGCTTTTGACTGAAGTGCCATGAGTTAGAAAGTGGTTTGCATGTGTGCGGTGTTGCTTCTTAAAGGTTTTTCACAAGCTATTTGAATTTGGCATCATTACATATACCTAAGTAACTCACACCAAAACTACTATGTATAAAAGACCTGATATAAAAGGCTAATTAGGGATTGCTAAGTATCTCATGAAGCTGACTCCAGACATGAACTGTTATTAGCTAGACACAGCTTTGTAATTTCCATTACATACCTACTTTATTTTCCTGTCTGCTGATAAACTTAGTGTACTGGAAGCAAACCAGAAGTCTGCTAGCTCTTCTGATCAGTCAAACCTCAGCTTTTGGTGTGCAAATGCTAAAGCTTCATGTAGGCTTTCTGCTTGTTCTGCTGGAAGCACCAAAGGCCATCAGTGGGAGGGGAACACCTAGAGCAACTACAGAGAGAAGACCCAGCAAACAGAGAAACAGTTCCTCTGAGAGGCAGAGGAGATGTGACGCTACTGCATGCATGGGATAATGGCTATGAATATTAAGAGTGAAAAGCCGCAGGAGGGATTTCACATTTTTATTTTCTACAGATGTAGCCTTGGCTTAACTGAATTCATTATTTTCATAAGAGACTGCGGTGTTAAATGGTCACTAATGACAGAAGCTAAAAATACTACTGTGGTTTCGGCTGCACTGTTTTCCCTATGTGTCAATATAATAAAGCAATCAGGAAAGATGGGGTTCATCTCACCTAACTCCACTCACTTATAGTGAATCTATTTTAAACTAATCATCGGCCTCCCTCTGTAGAACTGGTGGAAGTAAGGTGCCAGTAATTTACTCGTAAGTTAGAATAAGGTGGATGACTTACCATTAGGAATGGCGACTCTGTTGAATTTAGATAGTAAGTTTAAATTGGACAGATGTCATTTACACAGGTATAATTTAGGTGAGTTAATTCTTCCTTTACTGCTTCCTGACTGTGCTTGGCAGGCTCAGTATAAAAGGAAGGAAAACTTTGTGCCATAGGTCAAGCCTGGTATGCACGTACCAGTTTGCTGATAAGCTGAGTTCACAGTAGATCTCCTTCTCTTGATTTTCCTGTTTTCAGCATTACAGCCGTGTGTAGCTTCTGGAATTAGATCTGCTGTCCTCAGTCACAGGCACAAGGCAATCCCAAAGACTATAAGCATGTAAGAACAGATAAAATGACTACTGTAGTATAAAGAGAGCTGATATTTAAACATTCTCGGTCAGAGGAATACTAGGGCATTCTCATGTGATATTTTCCTTTTACATTTTTTATACGCTTATAGGAGTGGGATTAATTTTTCACAAGTATATATAGTAAGGAATATAGGCACCAGAGCTGGAAGAAAAATTATGACTTGCCTCTAATCTGTAAGTTTCATACGGAAAATGTCCATATGTTCATAAGGAACATACTGCTTGTTATATACTAACTGGAATATTCCCTACATTACCTTACAGGTTAACTGTTGAATAATTAATCAGTAGGATCCGCCATACCCCAAACCATATCACATCTTAATTTAATTTGTGCAGTGCTGTCAGATTGCTCTGGTCATATTGTAATTCCAGAAATAAAGCTGTATCTCCAACAGATTCCTGGGCAGAGTAATATTTTTCAGTAGTGCAGCTTTTGCTTCAGCAGCTTTTGTGTACTTGCCAAATGACGGCATCAGATGTTTTAATTGCTGAGTTTTCAGCCTCATAATGGCAATCAGTCTTTCCATAAGCACCAAGTTTCCATGTGGCGTGTGCATGTGTGGTAGCCATCTATTGCATCTATTTGATTACGTTTATCAAGAGGGAGTACAGAGAGTAAGAAGTATTTTTCTCAGTGGACTTGTTCAATCAACCAGAGTACTGTCTCAGCCAAGTATTGAAACAAATATGCCACCAAACCTGTAAGATCTTGGAAATTCTATCACAAATTACTGATTTTATAGATTTTCAATTTAGATGAGTTTCTTGGTATGCAGGTACTATTTTTTTCTATTTTCCCCCTCTATTTTCTTGACTCCTGGTTGAGAGAAAATGGCAGTCACTGATAGTTCCTTGTCAAACTGATTTATTCTTTTTTCATCAACACTTCGTTTTCACATTGTTCCTCTTCCTGGTTCCCCCTTATGCTCCCAGACGTATCTCTAAAATTCAGAATTCCCTGTATTTATGGGGCAGTCTTTGGAAGCCTGCACAGCCACTGTCCAAGCTGTGTCACATTCGTGGAGCATTAGAAGCCTTCTCTTCTGGCTGCCAGCAATACAGATGCCATCCTGTAATTACCAGGATGTTCTCTTTGAAACAGAGAGAGAGAGAACATAATTTCCACTTCTATCAGTGTGATCTCTAGTAAAAATCATTAACACTAATCATCATTAACATTCTGTGCAATACATTAGTAGTCTGTCTGATACTGGTCCATTTAAAAAACTTAGCCTTGAGTTCAAAAAGTCCTACATCAAAGTCTCAGGCAGCTTATGCTTAGTGTGCAGCTGTAATATCCCCTGCCGCAACAGTCACCTTTGTCACAGATATTATGTAGGTGTACTCTGATAAAAAGGACAGGTACCTGTGCGAGTGAGAGGTCATTTTCATTTATTAATTACCCTGACATGAAGCTGAGAGGCAAGGAAGTTCCAGGAAGAACTTTACAGAAGATACTAATTAGGGAATATAGCAAATGAACTAAAACATTAGAATCATAGAATCATAGAATCA
>NW_009204270.1:0-3107 GCF_000690835.1 Fulmarus glacialis
TGTCAGGCGAGGCGTGTAGGCCCGGGGGGAGCGAGCCAGGAGCAGGCAGGTTACAAAGAAAACACCTCTCTCTTCTCTCATGCAAATCTTTAATCTCTTCTAGTTGGGGGAAATTGAGGGAAGAGATTTGGCTGTGTTGGTCTTAAATTAATCACCTCTCTTCCTTCACCCAGCACCTCTTACCCAGGACTTGTCCCACTGTGCTGGTTTTGGCTGGGATAATTTTCTTCATAGTAGCTAATACGGGGCTATGTTTTGGATTTGTGCTGAAAACAGTGTTGATAATGCAGAGATGTCTTCGCTACTGCTGAGCAGTGCTTACACAGAGTCAAGGCCTTTTCTGCTTCTCACACCACCCCACCAGCAAATAGGCTGGGGGTGCACAAGACGTTGGGAGGGGACACACAGCTGGGACAGCTGACCCCAACTGACCGAAGGGACATCCCATACCACATGATGTCATGCTCAGCATATAAAGCTGAGGGAAGAAGGAGGAAGGGGGCACGTTCAGGCGTTTGTCTTGCCAAGTAACGATTACACATGATGGAGCCCTGCTTTCCTGGAGATGGCTGAACACCCGCCTGCTGGTGGGAAGTAGGGAATGAATTCCTTGTTTTGCTTTGTTTGCATGCGCGGCTTTAGCTTTACCTATTAAACTGTCTTTATCTCAACCCATCAGTTTTCTCACTTTTCTGATTCTGTGCCCCATCCTGCTGGGGGGGAGTGAGCGAGCGGCTGTGTGGTGCTTAGTTGCTGGCTGGGGTTAAATCACGACACCCACATGGGGCTGGAACACAGGGTGAGCTGAAACCAGGGCCAACTGCCTCTGAGACCACCACACAGCCATGCATCCCTAAGTGAGCTTCCTGCTCAGAAAGGCAGATGAGCCTCCAGTCTTCTCCTCCAGCACTACCAGTTCAGTTCAGCATGCTCACAGATAATCATCTCAGCAGATTTAAACCTGCATTTGGTATGCTGTAACTTTCACAACTCCAAAGGTGCACTTCACTTTTAACCTATAAACAAATGAGATGCACATCACAGTTAGGGGTATCAAACCGGCAGGGAAAAATAGTTGTGGGCAAAGGTTCAAATACATATTTACAATTAAAGTTGTATTTAGCTCATTGTTGTAGTGACAGGGTGTCAGAAGATAACAGCCTGACAAGAAAGATTCAGGCCTCAAGGGTAATCACGTGCTACAAACATGTACAAACAAATTCTACTTCGGCCAGTCATTTTTGCACAAATATTTTTCCTAAAGGAAATTTTAACTTCCTTCCCAGAAAACTTTAATTGTTTTAATGGTTAAAATTTACAACAAACCACCTTATCTCTAAGCCACAGAGTACAAAGACTCCTTTATGCTGTTTCTGCTCCCTAAACAAAAGTCAGCCATACAGATTCTATTTTAACTTTTACTGCTTAAAACAAATAGACCTCTTTTTCTGGTCAACAGTGTGACAGGAGAACAAATTCCACCAATACAGAGCAGTACAGTAAGAAATATCATTATTTGCCCAGGACAGGGGAAGAAGGCACCTTTCTTCATTGGACTGACCACCAAGAAGAATCTGAGGTCTACCTATAAGGAAGAGAAGACTTCTTGCAAAGCCTTCGTAGCAAAATATACAAGCCAACTATTCTTATTATTTACTTATTATGTATATTCACATGTTACTGTATTATAAAATGTCCTTTGCTTACTGCTAGAGAGATTCTGACCCTTGCTCCCACAGAACACTATCTTCCTGGGTGGGGGAGAGTGCATCTTTTTTTTCCAGCTCATTTCAAGAAGACCTTCCCAGAATGGTCCTTCAGTTTGCTTCTGCAAAGAAATCACTTCTCTCTTCTTGTTCTAGAGCAGAACAGATAGAAGACTATTCTGGAACAAACCAGGAATTTTCACTTCTCTGAACTCCTTTATTATGCCTCTGTTAGGATGCATACCAAACACTTCACAGGCACTCCACTGTTTTCCTTACACTGTTGTTATCTGAGACCTCCATTTGTTTTTCATTCACAGTCATGTGGCTTCTCAAGGGTAAAACATTCAATGCACCCATGACAACCACAAAATTAATTAACCCCTTTCTCAGGGGTGTCTATACTGGGAATTCTAGAGTATTCCAGGGATTTTAGTTACTAATATGCATCACCGTTATTTGTAGTACAGGAACACCTGTGACTCACACAGCCCAGGGACACACTCTGCCAGAATGCAATAATCATAGATAGTATCAACCCCTCAACAGTCCTTGGCAGGCTAAGAATTCAGGTTCTGGACATGTTTTTCTTCACAACCAGGTCTTCTTCTGTATTCGATGAACTCAGAGGGGCTTATCCAAAATTCTGAAAAACTAGGAACTTGCCTCCTGAGAACCTCAGCTTGGTAACAGGCGGGGAGAAGGAGGGGAGGTATGTTACCTCTTGGATAGACCAAATTCTGCAAATATCTTAAAACAGAGTTAGGTGTGGTCCCAGCCAAGACTGAAGAAGGGGAAGGCAGAACAGCATCGAGCAGTATTAAGGGATAACACAAAAGCATGCCACACCAGCCATTGCTAAAAGAGGAAGGCAATAATAGTATACCCTACCCTTCTCTTCCATGGGCCAAAGGCAGATGTTTAAAGTCATGTAATGCATCTAATGAAAGAAGTTTCATTCTTTCAATCTGAGTAACACATTAGCACATTCGTCCATCCAAGTCCATTTAATTAACATTTTAGAACAGAAGCCAACCTACCTACCCTTAACTGCAGAAAAAAATTTAAACGGATTGAAATTATGGATCAGACAATAAACATACCTATCCTCTGGTGCATCTCTTTTAAACTCATTATAATATCCTCCATGACAGGGAATAGCTCAGGTTTCAGCCTCACAAGCTTTGTAACGTATCTCTGCCAGAGCCAGCAGCAACAGACAGAATTCAGGTCCTCCAGCTTTTCTTATGACCTTAGTACAGCAAAGAGGAGGGGCTGCGCTCCTCTTGCTGCAGCGCCAGGGCCCGGTGTGTGCTGGTGGCTTCCCGGCAGCTGGGAGCCATGGGGACTCCCCGTGGGGGCAGCAGGGCTGGGCCCGGGCCCCACCACCCCAGCAAGGAG
>NW_009204271.1:0-2859 GCF_000690835.1 Fulmarus glacialis
CTTCCCCCTCAGCCTCGCCGGGGGAGAGACGGGGAGGGGGGTCCCAGCTGCAGGGACAAACCGCAGCTGCCCCAAAACCCAGCGAGACCCAGGCTTGGGGCAGAAAGGAGCGGGATTGGACCCATCCCACCAGCCTGGCTTTTGCAACCGGAGCGGGGCGACTTTGCCCCCCCACCTCCGCCTCTGCCACCCCCAGAGCGGGGCGGAAGCAGATTAGCACAGAGGAAGCACCGGTGGAGAAACCAAAAAAAGCCAAACCACTGCACGAACGGCCCCATCACGCCAGAGAACCTGTGGGAGGAGGGGTGCCGCGCATCCCCCTGTGAGCACCCCAAAACCCCCCTGCCCCTGGCATCTCCCAGGGGACCAGCACTCCTTGCATCTGCCTCCCGCTCCTGGCACCGTCCCCCCCCCTCACCGTCCCAATGCCACCCTCTGTCTTGCCCGAGCACGAAGCACAAAGCTTTGCCCTTTCCAGCCGTTGCCGCCAAGCCCTGGGGCTGGGAAAGCCTCCCCCAGCTCGGCAAAGCAGCCGGCGGTGCTGCCAAGGAGGAACTGGTGGAAAGGCTCGTGAAACCGGAGCGCTCCTACCTTTGAACCATCGCTCTTTGCCCTCTCACCACTCGGCATCTCGGCATTACCATCAGGCATGCAGCAGCACCCCGAAGGTGGCAGCCGGCCCCGCAGCAGGATGCCGGAGGGGGAATGACACTGCATCTTAAGCTGCCCTCGGCAGGAGGAAAGGAGGCATTTAAGCCTGGGCTTAAATTTTGGCTGGAAAGCCCAAATTCTAGGCTGGGTTTCAAGTTCGGACTCGCTCCAGCAGCTTCTGACACCAGCACAGCACTTTGCAAGGCCAGCTGGAGCCACAGAGGGTGCAAAGCACTTCTGCAGGTCACCTTCCCTCCCGAGCATCACAGCCAGGAAATCCCGGCATTTTAACCTCTTCCTTCCTGGGCAGACACGAGGATAAAACATCCAGCCAGGCCGGAGGGGGAGCAGGCACCCACCGGTCCCCAAAGTGGCAGCATGGGGACAGAGGACCCAACCGATGCATTCGTGGCGTGGCTATAAGACCCGGGAACAGATTTCTGCTCTTCCCCCGAGCGGTGCCAGCCCTCTGGCCCTGCCAGCGGGACAGAACGAGGAACCTGGGGAAACTGAGGCAGCGCTGCAAACCTCACCGGAGAGTGCAGGCATGCTGTCCCACCAGCCACCCGTCCTCCTCCTGCGGGAAGCTGCCCAGGCAGCCGTGCTGGCTGGCCGGGCTCCAGCACCCCATGCTGCCCGGGCACGATGGGTTTTCCCCGGGGAGCTCACGTTACTGCACTGGCGCCTGCCAAGGCCACCATGCAGCAGCCCCAGGGCGATGGGGCAGAGGTAGCTGCCTGGGCTGGGAACACCCACTCCAGCATCACCAGCCCCTGGCTCCGAAAAAAAACCATCTCAAGGCCTCAATTCCCACCGGACAATGATGCTGAGGGAGCACGCTGCCCAGGAAAGCTTTCCAGCACCAGCGTTTTGGCAGGGAGGCTCAGAGGAGGCAGAACAACAAGCCTTGTGTTACACCAAGTTTCCTACGGAAATGATGCTTGTGCCGCACACCACGTCCCCTTTGGCATGCTCTAACCCCCCCCCAACAATTGCAAGCAAGGACAGAAACCCCCACGGATACTTAGTTCCTGCAGATTTGATGCAAATAAACAGCTTTCAGCCCACAAAAGCTAGTGCCAACGAAGGAGGGCACGGCTCTGAGCCAGGCTGCCTCCAGCTCCGCTCTCCCCACGAACGCCTTTTGCATTTCTTCCTTTAAAACTGCTCCTGCGAGCTGGAGGGAGGAGGTGTGGGGGGGTTGCAGCCAGCCCTGACTCAGCTCATGAAGGCTCTGCTTGGGGTGGCTGCAGACATGCAGCCTACGAGGACGTCACCCAGGACCGGCACATGTGGAGCATCCCTGGAGCTGGGATACCCCATCCCGCTTTGCAGGTCAGGGTCTCCCCCACTGTGCTTGCCTTTGGGAGATGGCGGGGGAGCTGCCCCGGGGGTGCTGGTGAGCTCACAGACACGTGAAAATGGGGTGGGAAAGGACACGGCTCCATATGGAGCTAATGAAAGCCGGGAGGATTTCCAGGAGCAGCAGATCCCCTTCCAGCTGAGCCTCTCGCCTCGCCGCTGTGCCGGCTCCCAGCATCTTTGGGATCCAGCTTGGAGACCCTCAGGCCAGGCTGCTGAGCTGGGCTGGACCCCGGGGAAAGTCCTTCCAGCAACTTTAGGGATGGCCCCAAGGCCGGCGGGCAGGATGGAGGGTTTCTTGTGGCCGTCCAACAGCTTGACCAAAGATCCTGCTTTCAACCGCTGGCCGAGCTGGGCTGGTGCTGGGAAGGGGTGAAGGCAGCGGGCGCTGCTCTTCCCAGCGTTCCTGTGCTTGGGAGAAACATCCCAGGCGTGGGACCGGGCAGGGAGATTGCTTTGGCCGACCCCGTGGAAACCTGCCCTAATTTGGCTGAGTTTTAATCCTTGGAGGGAGGGGAAAAATCCCTGCCGGCTTCTCTGGTTTGAGCCGGGAATGTGGGTGCATGGGCACACCCTGGTTGAGCCCCCCCTTAGCAAGCCCCCAGCATGGAGCTGCAGGGGGAAGGGCTAAGGAGAGGGGACAAACCTGCCACCAGCACTGGCGAGGGCAGAGGCTGGCAGCTGCAGGGATGGGGTGCCACGGTGCAGGGGGTTCTCTTTAAAGGGTGCATAAACCCCCCCTGGAAAGCACAGGCCAAAATCCCCCTCCGGAGGTAAAGGTCCCAGCCTCGGCTCCTGCAGTCGCCGGGAGCAGAAGTGGGCACTTCTCCGGGGCATTTTGGCGTT
>NW_009204271.1:3078-3698 GCF_000690835.1 Fulmarus glacialis
TGCCCCCCCCTATTTTGCTGCTCAGCTTTGCCCCGCTGCCCAGCACCAACCCCACAGAGGGACCTGCCTTTTGCAGCCGAATTTCGGTGCGAGGGGAAGTCTGCTCACGGCCAGGCTTCACATCCCGCATCCTTTTCCTCCTCCTGCTTCTCCTTCGCCCCCAGCCACAAAAAACCCCCTGCTTCCCCTTCCCCCCCAGCCACAGTCGTCCCCATGGGGTCGGCAGGAGACGTGTCTTGGGGTATGGTGGTGAACCCCGGGTTCGGTTACCCAAACGTATCAGGGCCTTTGTGCACCCCAGGCACAGGGGCTGGGGAACGTGTCCCCCGGCCTCAGCTCTGGGATGGGGCAGAGCCCCGAACCCCCAGCTGGGACTCGCTGCCAGGGGGCACATGGAGCATCCCTCCCCCTGCACCGGGCAGAGGGGATGGGATGGGGGAAAAGCACTTCTAGCAAAGCTCTTCCCACCCCATCCCACTCTGCTCGGGGAGCACCAGTGGTACTGGGAATGGAGTCGAGGAGGAGGAGCGGGGGCTGCTCTCTTTGCCCTTTATCACGGAGGTTTGCAGAGCCCAGGGGCTGGAGGGGAAAAGCAGCGAGGACGGGGCGGGGGGATCCCG
>NW_009204272.1:0-6120 GCF_000690835.1 Fulmarus glacialis
CTTCTTCCACAAGTGATAAACTCTCTTGTAGGTGATTTGACATAGATCACGTAGGTGATATCTTGTAGGTGGTTTGACATAGATCATGGACGTTGCACAGTGAGAGGATCCTCTGTCTGTATTCACCTGCTCTTTATTGACTTGCTGATCCTGACATCATCAAAATCTTTTCACCTGACGGTGATGCGAACAGCCAGATACCAACATTTAGAACATTTGTGCCAGCAGTGTCCAAAAAAGTTTGTTGGTCTCACCAAATGCAAATTTTAAAGTGGTCCTGAATAAGAAGCTCATCCTACTTGGATACTGCAGCTCATAATTCCACGATAGAGGGCTTTGGTAGTATCGATCAAATTTGTTCTTGAGTCTCAATGTAGTATCGGTGTTGGCTGTGCTGAGACAGTTACCTGAGAAAGTTACCACAACCTGATATCAGTTCAGAAAGACAAAGACACAGCTTTTTAAAGCTGTGATTTAGGGACAGGAACAAGTCTGTGAGATGACACTGTTGCCAGGGCTGTTGGCTTGAAAGAGATGGAATATTTTAGAATTTCTTTCAAGAACTTTATTCTTGATCTCTTGAGGGTTGGCACATGAGTGTTATTTGTGGCAGCATTGTGCTTTTCAAAAAATGGTAATCTTGCCCTCATTATGCCCTTAGGCAACCAATCTCCCTGAGCAGTGATAGTGGTAGATCTAATAAACAAGGCTAAACCCAGCTACTTTCCATTTATTTGAAAGAAGATATAGCTAATCTGTGATTCTTTATGTTGGGCTTCTGCCACAAGATGAATTTCACATACAGCTGCAGAGCCGATCGCACATCTACAAGCCAAAATAGATTTTGATTCTGATATCAGATATATCACTGAGTGTAAGCATACATATTCATAGAATTATTTGGATTGGAAAGGGCCTTGGGAAGTCCAACCTCCTGCTCGAAGCAGGATCAACACTGAGGATAGATGAGGTTGTTCAGTGCTTTGTCCAGTCGGATCTTTGACAACCTCCAAGGCTGGAGATACCACAACCTCTTCGGATCCCTGTCCCCCTGCTTAATTATCCTTGGAGGGAAATATTTTTCTTTATATCTATTTGGAACCTCAATTGTTTTCATTTACAGCCGTTGTCTCTTGTTCTCCCGCTGCACATCAGTAAAGAGCCTGCCTCCATCTTGATAACCTTCTCTTACGGCTTTTAAAGCTGCTGTTAGTCCCCCCAGATCTTCCTCTCCTCCCGGCTAAACAAGTGATGTTCCCTTGGCCTCTCCTCACAGGGCTTGTTCCCCCAATTTGGTGTCACCTGCAAACTTGGTGAGCATGCACTCCATCTTTGGGTCATTGATAAAGAGGTTAAACAGGGGTGGCTGCGGTATAGACCCCTGAGGAACTCTACATGTAGCTGGCCTCAAGTAGAGGCTGATAATCCAGCTGAATTTTCAGCCATAATTCACAGAAAGGATTTTCTCTTATTATTTCGACCACTTTAATGGGATATCTGTCTGCCTCTGAAAGCTGACCAAAATGAGTTTGAAACAGGCGGTGTTTAAAGTGATTTTCCCAGATCATTCTCCTGACTGCAGAGGATGAGCAACATGATCTTAAAATTATGGCTGCTGTAGTCTATGGAAGAGCAGCCTTGAACTCAGAGCTGTCTCTTGTTACAAGTTTGCAGCAACAGCTTTGTGAGTAAGGTCAAATTGTCTTCCCTTGAGTCTGTAACACCACTGGGCTTTCTAAGAGTTATTCATGCAGCAGACGAGCTGCAGCTATGCATGGATGTAACAGAAGACTTTAGCTAAGTTGACTTTGTGCTGCTGTAGGAAAAATACGGTTTTTTTAATGATATGTACATAACGTACAGCTGTGTACATTGAAATAAAATACTGGGGTATCCTTGTAACCCACAGAGAGCCATTCAAGACTCATGCTGATCCTACTTTGCTTGTGACCTGACGTTTCTTGGGCATCACCCTAGGCAGCAGCAACACCCATTCTTATATACCTCAAAGACAGCATTTGGCAATGTGACATGTTCGTATGCCATTTGGGGGGGGGAGGTCTGCTTTAGGACATGGAGAAATAGTACCCGTTGGTACCTTAGGGAGAATGTAATTTATAGTGTATAACAGCGAAAGGGGTGAGACTAAGAAGGAAAGTTGTAAATAGGCATCATTTAGATGAGGCATCTTGTCACCAGTAGGAGACATAAATATAGTTGTGCATTTACACGTGCATCTCTAAGATTGAGAAAATTTGTATTAAAGACTGTACTACAATTACATGCAGATTAGATGCTTGGCTGAATAGCTGTAAGAACTTGGAATAGATTTGTCCTTTTCACAAAGGTTTTCATTTTCTTTGGCAGCTGTGAGTGTTAACAAATTAGAGATCAATGTTCTACTAGGGCAGAAAAGTGAAATGAAGCATATCTTAGGAGAAACTTTAGAAACATTAATAGTTGCAGTTAAAGGTATTAGTTAGTGGTGCCTGAAAAACAGAATTGGAAATTCAAAAGAAAAGGTCAAAGAATATACTATTTTCCCCATTTTCTGCTGATAACTGAGTTAAGTACTTTGCCCCACTTGCTGCATACTGAATGTATAGTCTTCGATAAACACACATGTCATGAAATCAAACAAATGATGTTGGGAAGTGAATTGTCTTCTCGCAGAACATTTGCCAAGATACAGCATGTGTTTCTCCTTTGTTTCCTTTGTTTGAGTGGGTTGTAGTGCTGTCTCTTTTTCTGGCATCTTCAGCACTGTTTTGGATACCTGTTTGCTTTTTTATCCCTCTGTAGAAACAGGTATGTGGTGGCATGGGTGTCCAAAGTCCTCCTTTCAGTCCCTCATAGTTCAGACATCTATTCTATCAGAGGGACACTCTGGTCCAGAGCCCATTTCTTCCAGGACATAAGGGGGAGATGAGGTTTTTTAAAGGCTTGGGAGTAAAGGGCAGAAGAGAGGGAATTGCACTTGAATTTGAGCCAACACGGGAAATATGTAGCTCTAGGCAAACTCCACCAAAATCCTGGAAATCAGTCTTAGCCTTAACTTCCTTACCATTCGGATGTCCTCTGTAGGCTTACTCCAGGGTCCCAGATCGTTACCTTTGCTTTTTTTGAATTCTGGGGCTTCTCTTTCAGTTTGTCTTCTTTCCCTGCCTTGCAGCTACTTTTCCCACTTTTCCCACTTCTTGCACATAAAAAGTTCTCCTCTGCTATGAAAGCATGTCCCCTGATCTGTCCATGCATCTTTAGTCTCTGACTATTTCCGAGTTGTCCTGAACATCCTTGTTATGTGGTCAAAGTCTCTCATCAAGGGATCTCTTGGGTACTTCTGTGGAGTTTACCTTTATGCTGCAGTTCAAAATTGGTTTGCTTTGGGCAGCAGCCATTCTTGTATGGAAAGATGCTCTGTTTGAGTAGATTTTCTTAAAAGCTGAATGCCTTATTATTTTCAGCCCTATAGCAGGTACAGAGAACTTTCTGGTCCATTCAGTGGGTTCTGATGAAGGCAAAACAACACCGAAGGCAATCAGTCCCCTCATTCAAAAAGGAGCTCGTAATAGCACGTAAAAACCCCAACAAGAGCAGAAGTCATAAGCTGTACATAGTTCCTTGCATGCAGAGTTGAACATCCTTCATTTCATCTCTGGACTCGAAAAATGCAACAATTGACTGAATAGTGCAGCTGGACCAGATGAGAGAAATCATAACTTGTATAAAAAATAACTTATCTAAAAATTCGAGCAAGGGCCTGATCTGATGACATTTCAGCAGAAATTACTTCATTCGTGTATCATTTTAATAGCATTTGAGGTAGAATAAAGATGCAGTATTACTTGGAAATCTGTATGATGTTATACGCTTGGTTTTCCATAGCTTACTAAAATCAATTCAGAGACAAATAGAGGTTTTTAGTTCAAATAAAGATGCCATAAAAATGACCATATATTTATAAAGCTGTAATTTAATATAATTTAGAACTGGAATGTACGCACACTACAGTAGGTAGTCTTATTCTCTTTTTGTTATTTCCCTTTCCCCAATTCCTCCTCTTCTTGCTCACTTGTTGCTTTTAGTGGCAGTTTCACAGCTCCAGCATGACTGGGTGTTTTAAGGCTATTTTTTCTAACAATCTTGCCTTTTTTTTTATAATGCACATGGTCTACTTTATAGTTTGCATAACTGTGGGGCATGATCTAGTGATCATACACCTTTCATGGTCCCCTCCGGTACCCAAAACACACTCCTGCATGGGTTTCCTTTGCACAACTACTGTAATAGGTCTCTTTGGACAGCGCTGGCCGTGCCTGGCTTCTTGTCCCTCCTTTGCAGCACCAGAACAGAAAGGGGATTGTGGCAGTCTTGAGGCTGGATTCAAATCTGTGAAGCGACTTTATAGGCTTAAGAGCTATTCCTTCCTTCTGGCTTTGGAAATCTTCTCTTTTAAGGCCATATAGATCTCAGGTGGAGTGTCAACAGAATGAATAAAACAAAATGCTTCATATTACCCACAAATGGGCTTGTAAAAGGTACTGAGATGAAATGGCCAGAAGTTCAATTAAGGGATAAAAGAAAGCTTAACTTCAGCAGAAATGGATTAAAAAGAGACAAAGAAAACTTTCCAATTTGCCATTCACGGAACATGATAATCTTTGCCTGCCGATGCTTTGAGTCCTTCCGTGGGGGAGGATGACAAGGAAAAAGAAGTCTTTAAATTAAAAATTCTCCCCTGATTCTCAAAGGTGCCAAACAGCCCAAGCTCTTCGTTCCTTTGGTGGGTGGAGCAGGTGCTGAGCTGCTCTGAAGTCAAGCTGTGCTCATTTTTGTCTTTCACAGCACTAACTTGAAGCAAAGGCCAGATTTGTCTCTTTTGTATGGAAGTCACACGTCTTTTTCTTTGTCAAATAAACTGTTAACTACATAACTATTAAATTAAAAAAAAAAAAAAAATCCCAAACTTAAATAGGTTGCGTGAATGTTACTCTCATATTGAATCTGTTCAGGGCTTTTAGAGCCAAGGGGCTTAGAAGAGAAATGTCAATGCCAAAAAGAAGTCCCGGTATGTCTGCAGTAAAAACAGTTTCAGCACATTTTTAATAAAATAGTGTGTATAGGTGATGTATCTTCAGTGAAATTAAATGAGGGCTCTCAAGTTCTCCTGGTTCTTTTGATAACCTTTTATAAGCTTGGATGACACAAGATCTTTCAGAACTTTATCTGGCTGAAAATCTGAAGATTTTCAGCAGAGACTAAAACATGCACTTCTGCTTTGAGGTTCCACATGCAGACAAAACAGCTGACCTTCTGAGGTTCATAGGAATTTATTTTCTTACACAGACCTTTGAAATCAGATCTGTCTAGCAAAATAATTCTTCTCCTATTCCTCCACAATATGTTCTTTAAGAAGCTTCTGCTCCTACTTTTGTTCAGGGAAGATTGTTTTGGGGGCAAACATGATGAAAATGCTTTTGCCCGTGGTCAGATCTCATTTTTCTCTACCTGAATTAGAGCATTATTTATACTTGCTATGGCTCTGTGTATTTATCAGGGGGAAATTGGATACATTTAAAATTAAAATTCATGTCCTCTTTTCTTTAGCTTCTCTTCCACAATGCCAGCCTACACTTCTCTCTGTTCCCTTTTTTGAAGGTAGCTCTTAAAAAAGCACTTTTTCCCCAAGAACGACAAATCCCGATCTTTCTTTTCAAAGAAGGGTACTAAGTGAAAGGCATAGAAAATACTACTTGTCACTCGATTTGGTTGCATCCGCTGTGCATCCTATCTGTGGGCCATAAACACTTAAGTAAGTAACTTAACATGTGGTGGTCCTGTTCGGGTCAATTAGATTAAAGTCACATGTGAAAATAGTCACTTGACTAAACACTATCATTTTTTGCAGGTTTTTTTCAACAAAACTCCTCTGAATGGTTTACTGCCTGTATGGTAACTAACACAATATTTTAAAAGAAGTTGAATAGGTAATTTTGGAACTGCATTTTAAGAATTTTCTTTAAGGAAGGTAAAACTGGGCAGAATTTGGATGCTTTCTGGGTTCTGGATTTTGCCATTCCTGGGAAAATGTGCCTGAGCTTGTCCCAATTCAGTTCAGCA
>NW_009204272.1:6151-36764 GCF_000690835.1 Fulmarus glacialis
ATAAACATATCAATTCACACATTTAATAAAACAGTCGTCTCCCTCCTCTGGCTGAGATTTTGCTTATCTTGCCAAAACCTTCTGCCATACAGATTCAAGTGGGTAAGTAGAGAAAAATAGTATTTCCTACAGCGTATTTATCTGCTTGATGCTGCTGCCCAAGTGCTAGCGAAGGTTGAGGATTACTCGCTCCTTGAGAACTGTCACTCTTGGACGGTCAAAATACATATTGGCCAATGCAAAGCCCAGACATCCAGAAGAACAGCCCAAGTACAACATACTGTGCCGATGTCGTGAGACTGAGAGGGATAGGAGACTTAAGCTGAGAACGTCAGAGGCATAGCCTGAAAGAGGGGACTGGGTACAGAAAGTTAGAGGCTGTGCGAAGGCAGGAGCTTGTTGACAGGAAAGTCTTTCTTTTGGAAATACAGGGTAGGAAATACAGTTAAGAGTAGACTGATGGAAAAATAAGCTGTCTGGATTGAAGGAACAGAGCAGAGAGGTTGATCGCTATTGGGAATACCAGAATCTGTAAGAGAGCTTGGCCAGCAGAAGTCAATCCTACCTACTGCTTTATTAGTTCAGGTAGAACAGGACTATGCTGAAGATCTTAAGCATCATAATTTTCCAGGTGATGCAAGCTCATGATTTTATGTCATGGCATTTCTACCATTTGGCAGATTTCTTTTTTCTCTTCCCCGAGCTTGCTCTTCACGAATTTTTTTTTTTTTTTTAAGCTTTTTCTGCTGAAAAAATAGCCAAGTGCTAAAATCAAATGCTTGCAAGTTGGAAAATGTCAGCATAGTAGGCTGCTTCGGATGACATGGCCCTCTAATGTATTGCCATGTCTGCTTCTGTAATTGCTGGGGTTCCCCCATATGACCCTACTTACTCAGTGTGCATGGCATGCATTATTTATTTCACAGCATTGAATCTTTGAAAAATTACTAGTTTCTAATAGGCCTTTCTGTGTTATTATTCCCATAATATTAAAGAAATGACAATAAGTTCCCTAATTCCTGTGGAAGATAATTAAGGCTAAAGTGTGGAAAAACCATGGTGACTAATGATCACAAGTACCTCTTGTAGGTAAGGCATGATCTCTTGGAATCTTTAGCTTTTTCTGGCATTTTGTGTGTTGGAAATACGACTCTCCCTTATTGATTATGGCTGTGTTCAGCTGTTCAAATCTGGCATGCTGGGTTCCCCCCTGCTGACAGTCATGGTGCAGTTTGGGACATACCCCTAGGACTAGATTTTAGTCATTGTGTCTGCTGGAGGATCACCCAGCATCGCCCTGTGCCTGTTCTGCTCTTTATCCTTCACGTGTGCTGTTAATACTTGCCAGAGTCCTGAGCTGGATGAGTATTTGGTCTGGTCCAGGACGTCAATTTTTATTGTAAAGGTGGGCAGTGTTTCTTCAGACAGAAGAAGCAGACAGAAAATGAGGAACATGCACACAAGTGGGTTCATTTCCCCCAACTTCAGCAGCTTTAAAGTTAATCACCTATTTTGAGTTAGTTATTCAGGCCCCTATTAAGTTGGCAGTGACAGAGTAATTCATGTCATTCTGAACACTCTGAGGTAGCCAGCAACTCTGTGATTCTGGAGCACACCTGAGTGATCAGTTTAGACTAGATACTTGACTTTGAAGAGGCTAAGGTTTAGTCATCAAGAACCAAATTTGCCGCTTTATTTTGATATTGAAATCAAGCAACATGCCCACATTGTGCAAGAACTCCATAACAGATACAGAAATAGCATCTTCTACATAATCTGGGATGATGATTAATTGCCATAACCCTGACGCTTCTGTTCCCTCTTGGGAGTTCCTAGCATCTTTCGTAACACACTTCCTGCACTTTCATACTTCTTGCAACAAAGGAGACTGTAAGGGTCTGCAGAAAACCATCTTTGTGTTATACAGCAACAGAGAAGACTTTAAAGACTCTGTAAGTGAAGGCTGTTTTATAATGCATGTGCCTGAGGGACCAAATCAAAGATACGAGGGAACTTGGTTGAAGTATTTGCTACCATTTTAGTGGCTTGCTTAGTTAAAAGAATCCTAGGAGTCTATACAGAGTGTCTGGAACGTAATAAAAATAGCTGAGGTTTGTATGTTCATGCACACAATGCTTGATGCAGTATGGTAGGTGGTATTGCATTTCTGTTCCCTTCCCTCCCTCCTCCCTGCCCGTGCACACTTCGGGGAGAAAACAGCTGCATTTGGAGTATCTGCTGGAACTCGTGAAGATCCGCAGGCCTGATCCAGAGCTACTCTCTGATGGTCTGCCGCTGCTGCTAGCCTGAGAATTGGATCATAGCTTTTTTCCTCCACTTCGAGTTGAACAGTACATGAATATGCAGATTATATAGACAATGTAAATACATGTAAGTATTTATCTGGAGACTAAGGAAATTATGTTAACAGTGCTATGTTATAGCACCATTTTTTTTCTGTATTTAGAGAAATGACCACTGCACTCGTATCTTGATGATTTGGCAGGACTTCTAAAATCTCTGGATTATAGAGAGTATCTCTCTGAAAGAGAACCTGAATGAATTTCAAAGGAAGATCTGATCCAAGAAGCACGACACACTTTATTTAAGATAAAAAATGATTTCTGGGGTCTACTGTAGGATTAAAACTTCTTGGCATATATAGCAGCTCAGTTGATCACTTGAACTGCAATTAAAAAGTAGAACAAGTACACTCAGAATATTGTTTTTGTGTCAGAAATGCTCCTTCATGCTTGAAAATGATAAAAAATTGCAATCGATCCTTACAACTGTTGTGTTCATCTTTATTGATCAGGCAAAAGAAAGATAAATCGCAGCCCAAATAAGATTATAGTAAATGTTAGCATCGTAGGGGACTGTAGGATGATAGAGAGCTATTCATCATCTCGGATGGTGACCTGTCTGCACTCGCACCATAGTCAGTCTGCTGTCTAATCGCATACCTATTGATTTCATCTACGTCCAAGGAACCTGGATGTGACTGTCGTTGGGCAGCTGAGATTGCTAAATGCAAGGGGGTCACTGGTGTGAGGAGGATTTCATTTTCATTTTCTTACTGGCCAACGATGATTTATGAAAAAATAAATGACCCCAAGTCACATGCGTGGAAACCTTGATTCCAATACAAATGAATTATTAGGTCTAAATCTCAGAAGCAAGAGTGCAGTAGACCACCGTGCTCTTTGTGATCTGTGCATGACCTTTGACTGCAGTGAATGTTACACAATTTGTTATAATTTGTGGTAAAATATTGGACTTGCAATACAATTTTACCTGTGTCCGGAGTCGGTATTCTTTTTCAGTGATTTCTGTACGTTTCAAGATTATAATTCACAAAGAAGAACCTCAGAAGATGAGATGCTCAAATGGAAAGGAAAAATGTTTTTTCCTTTTATTTTTGTAGATAGCGCTGCCTCTTTCAGAGTTTCCATCTAGTGTTTTTGCTGTAGTGGGCTATCTTACCTGCATTCCTCATCACGTAATTTGGCACAGATAAATGTTGCTCGGGACATGTTTACTAACCCAGTGATCAAGAAGACTATGTCATCTTTGACTTTTACAAAAGAGTGATCTCTCCAGTTGCAGGGTTTTAAAATTTTTTTTTTTCCTAGCAATGTTTTAGGCATATTGCTTTTCCATACATCAATGTTTTAAATAAATGAAACTGCTTACTTTACTCAAAATAAAATTGGGATGACGTTTTCTATGGACTGCATTGTGCCATCCATGTATGTTAAATGTTTTAAAGATGCGAAATCGTGTTGTGGCATGAATAACTTCAAACCATTATATTAATAGTTAGATTGTTAAAATAAGGATTCAAAATGTTTTTTATGTAATCATGCAGTATGTGATTGTAAGAGTTCTGTTGCCATGTTAACATGACTCCCTGGGATGCCAGATGACTCAAGAGCTGTGAAGCTACGGAATAGTTCTTGCAAGTGCCCACAAAACCTTTCTACATCTCCACGACCTGTTTGCCCCACGATTCAGAGAAAAATGGTTTTAGAGAACTTTTGAACTGCTTTAACTTTTCTTTATTCCTCCAACTGTGAAGCCAGGTGCCTTAGTTATTACATCTTAAGTCCAACTGTGCTAAGGCTATAAAAACCTCTTTTAAAATACCAAGTGTATATTATCTAGACACGAAGCATCACAACATTATAGTGATTTGTCTTTGAATATCCTACGTCCCACTGAGAAACTTCGCCATTTTTAAGTATAGAAAAGTTTTATTGCTGGATGATTCAATCTTGTCTTGCCTGCATTTTGGAAATTAATGATCTGGTGGAACGGAGTGAAAGGAAAAAGGTTTAGGGGAGATGAAAATACGTTCTGAAGCTGCCTGATTTTAAAAATTAAAATTAGCAACTGATTGAAGCAACCTGGAAGTTTAGAATATTAAAATACCTCACTGCGAGAGGCATTATCAAGGCCAAGAGCAAAAGAAAAAGTCAAGCCATAGTTAATTTATTGTGCAACTTTGAAACTTGACTTGAGTATCACCTGCAAACTAGATGGGGATATTTATTTGGGTTTTTTTATTATTTGATTTTTTTTTTTCTTCTTTTTTTTCTAATGGAGAAGCTTCAAAGACTCCAGCAGCACCTGGTGCTAAATATGTGATTCTTACCCCATGTCTCCTTACAGTTTCCTCCCTAAGAGCCGTCTCTTTTGCATACCCTTCTGGAACCAAGAGGACACACTTATTTAAAAAAAACCCACAAAAAAAAAAGTCATCTCTGAAACTTTGTAGATACTTGATTTGAGGGTTAGGTTTTGGGTTTTTTTGGAGCAACTTAAATGGATAAAATATCCAAATTAGCATTATTTACTCGATATTAGCATGCATATAAACAATATTATATAAAATCTGGTTTGTTTGGTTTTTTTTTTTTCAACTTTCCAGAGTGCCCAGTTCTACAAAGTTACTACGGAGCAATACCAAAAAGCTGCCGATGAAGTGTCGTCTCGGTTCAAGTAAGTCTTTTCTACTGTTGTTTTTGAGCCTGGCAGCTAGATTAGTTCTTATCCACATCAAAATTCACTATAATTCCCCTTCCCCCTATCATAGATCCTATCAGTCTGTGCTGGTTATTGAAATGAGAGAATTTTGAAGAATTTGGAAGCCAGTGCATGGTAACCATAAGCTGCATAGAAATTGGATGCACAGTTAGTAATGTACTAATTAATTTATATTTGATAAGATGCATGAAATATTCTAAAAATATATTCCTTAACATTTTTTCTCTAACGGAGAACCAAAAATGTAGTTGCAACTTTGCATTACAATAGCATTCATCCTGTGCTTGTATGATGTGAAAGGATTTAAATTAGCAACTTCACTTTGCCCTGAACAGTGAAGGTCAAATTAAATAATTTTTATTAGTCCTGAGGATGGTTAAATGAAGATATAGTAATTGATGGATCAAAGCGACTCTGACCCTTAGCCTTGGACTCTTCCCTTTCTGCTGGTTCATCCATTAGGCAGAAGGTTCCATTTATCATTTTAGTAAGGATACAGAGAGAACTTTATACAACCTTTTAGTCTCAGCAGTAACCAAGAAGTGCTGTAGAAAGCGAATTATTCTGTGACGATTTTTAGGTTTGTGGAGGGATTTTCTTTTGGTTTGGCTTTTGTTTTGTTTTTTGATGAGCAAGAAGAGGAAAGGCCTTTTTGAGCTGCTGATAACGATATAAATAAAGTTCTTAACTGTAAGATAAAAATCATTTTATCTCTTAATATCATGAATTGTTAAATATTCTCTAGTGTATATATAAAGTCTTTGTACTGGTTAATGATGCAGAGTATATTGAGGACTGAATTCATCTGTCCCTTAAACAAGAGGGACAGAATGACCATTGACTCAAGGTCTGATTTAAGCATAATTTGGAGAGTTTCCCGTTATGGATGGGAAGCCTGGTATGTTGTTGTTCATTGTCATTTTTTTCATCTGTCATAAGATTCCCATCAAGGGGGTATTTCCCCTTCCTTTGTTACAGTGGGTTATTTTCAGGTTTTGATATCTAATTATTGCCTAATATGACTTTCATTATTCCAAAACAAGCTTTTATTTAGTTGTTGATAGCTGTAGGTGGTTATTGTGGTCAGAGGTGGGAAATGGTTTCGGGTTTGGGTTTTTCCCCCCTAATATATAAATAATATATAAATAATTTCCTAAGTAAATCAAATGTTTTTGGGTTCCTTTTTGCACAGGCAGAGCTGGTAGATATAGCAGGGGCCAGTCCTTAGCATCAGGCAATATCTAAGAATTTTAAGAAGGCCATTTTGAAGGGTGTTTCAGTCTATCTGCATAAACCAAAGAGTATTTAATGAAAAGGGGTTTGGAAAGGGAATCCGAGATTCCTAACGCTTGATGAGATTGGTCTTTTCTTAATTTTCTAGAGATTAAAGGTATAAATAGAAATCACCTATTTGACTAGTCTTTGCCGTAATGCCATTACTGAAATTGCTCTGCTTCCTTTGCACTTCAAGCCAAATTTTCTGAAAAATTATTTGGAGCTTTTTGATTAGTGGATCCAGTTTTGGTCCATTGCCTTAAAAAACAAAAAGACAACATTATGAAAAGAAAAAGATATCTGAAGTATGCGCACAAATTACAGTAGATTTGATGAAGTGCATGAAATATCAATATTACTTTATAATTTAAAAGTTTTCCTTATATAAAATCCTTTTGAATGCCATGTCTTTTTATTGAAGGTTTAAATTCAGCAGATGTTATTTTATCACTGCCTTTTGTATGTAATTTGATGGATAAATTATGAATGATTTAGTGAAACCTAAAGATGATGCTCTTTTGGTGTCACCAGGCACTTCTCACGTTCAGTTTAATTGCATGTGAGGATTGAGGACAGAGTTTCAAGCAATGGTGTTTAAAGAGCTTGTTTAATTGGCTGTAAAAGAAGAATTAAATAGGGTTGAACCGCTAAATTTTGTTAATGCATAAACCAGTGTGCTGCATGTCAGTGTGATTTCAGGTTCTAAGTGCAAGATTAATAGAATCTGATTGTGGTATTATTACGAAATATTCTCACTTTATTTTAAACATGTCTAGAATTAGTTACTAAGTTTTATTGAAATAACTTGCATTTCTTCAACTTTTTAAGCTACATCTCTTTCAAGAGCAAAGAGAAGTGGATAATTACTTAAATGTTTCCTGGATTTTCCTTTTCCTTCCTCCATTTAGTCCCTGAAATTACATCAACTGTGGCTTCATCAGTCTTTAGGGATAATTCGCCTCATTAAAAGGGAAAACCCAAATATGCCATATTGACTTGTATCAGAGAACTGGCAGGTCTTCTGTACTTTGTCTGCAGTCCTTATGGATGCCTGCTTATTACCTTCTCCAGCGCTGCCTGGATTAGACTGATATTCCAAATGTTCATGATAAATGTTTTATCTCCACGAGGTCCTGATTCACATTGATCAAATTCTGAATTATCAAACGGTTCATCTCTTTAAGACACTAATTCACATTGATCAAATCCTAAATGACCAGGTTCAGTCAGTTCCTGCAGTACACAAATTACATTAAAACAACATTACTAGAGCATGCTGCCTTTTCTAATGTAGGAGTTATGTTACCCGCAGTTACATTATAACCAGAATTATTATATTATGAAGACGTCTCTGTTATAATGAGAAGTTTACACAAGAAGAAAAGAATGCGATATTACAGGAAGAGCCAGGCTTTGGGCAAAGATTTGAACTTTAACTAATCAAATTGTACATTTGTATTGTGGTTTTTTCCCTATATTTGAAGGGCTGGTAGCGGGAAATTTGGCAGCTGCGGTGGTGACATTTTATTCCCCCGTGGTGTCTACAGCCAAGTAATATCTTGATTATTCATTTAGGAATAGAGTAAGCGGTTAGGGCAAATTCAGCCTAAAATAAATGTTTTTACTTTATCTTCTGTGGGTTTTGATTCCTTGTGGTAGATAATAGACTTCATAGCTGTGCACTAGTGCTTTCTCCAAAATATTTTGCCATTCCTCTCCTGCTCCACCACTCTCTCATGGAGTTGCTTCTTGTTGCTGGTTTCTTGGCAAAAACATAGTCCCCAGCCGGCCAGACTGATAGAAAATCCAGGTCCTCTTTGGGGATCGGCTGTCCAGTTTGGTTTCTACTGCCCAGGTAGTGTTTGTGCAAAGCAAAGCAAGGGTGAGGTTTCCCCGGTATCTCAATGTGTCACTTTAATGTCACTTCTAAACTCCTGTGTCTGCAACAAAGCCGAATTCTGGATCTTGTGCATCATGGCGCAAGGTTTATATGTGTTTGTATGTTGATAGACTCCTGGATGAAATTATCCAGCGCTAACAGTTTTAATCATGGAAGATTCTCTGCATCATCTGGAAGCTTGGCTGTTTATTCTGAATTACACTTTTGATGGCTTTATTCCCTTACTCTGAAACTTTTGATCGTGAACCTTGCCATCGGGAGGAATGCCTCTCGGGAACTGGAGGAGCTCGCTTGATTAAACAGAGAAAGGTTTGGGATTTGCTCAGGCTGCTTCACACGGTACAATCTTCACGCATTTGAGACATTTTAAAAACAGTTTCACAAACCAAATGAATATGTTTCACGTGATGCTCGATCATTTCCATTGCTCTGATCGCTGATGGAAGTTAGGGCTCGGTGATAGCCAGGCAACAGGCTATTACAACCTTGGAAATATGTTCAAACAGTGAATGGGAATAAATGACAAAACATCAATATCATGTCTTCCTTTAATTGATGACTTCTGTATCATGAAGCTTGGTTTATTAATGTTTACTGAAAATAAAATTTAAAGCACAGTTATGTTTGATGGTTATCTGTAAATACATAGAAGCATGAAGAATACTTCCTTTAAGTTGTCTTTTAGCTAATACTCTTTTGAACTGGGAAGTGAAGCTGAGAAAGTTTGTAATGAAGCCACGTTAAATGAATAACAGTGGTACTTTGATCTTCAAATATAATTGTCTCACAAAGCAGTGATGCCAATTTTCTGGACATTGAAAAAAATGCGGTATAGAGAGAAAATGAGCTTTTTAATGACAACATTGGACTGAGACCAGGGAAATGTGGGTTTATTTCACTGTTCTCGTTACCCTTCTGATGTTGGGCACATATGGTGACTTTTAAGGGACTCTTCTGCACTATCTGTAAATTAGGAATATTGATAGTTCCTTAATGCAAGTATCTTCAGTAACTATCATGTTGTACTCACATGCTACTGTAACATAGAAATCCATGTTGGAGATACGCACGCAAATAGTTTCTGCTTTTTTTCTGCTTGTGCAGATCCACTGGTGAGAAACTTGCAGTTTTCTAGCAGTTCCTTTTGCTACCTTAATTAGCATTAGTTGCTTTTAAAAACTAAAGTTAAAAGTACAGATTATAGATTATTTGTGAAATACTACATAGTATTTTTTCAGTAACAGAAAATAGAAAGCTATTTAGAAATCCTTGGACAGAGCCTGCAGGCTTGCCTTCTAGTTGAGTTCCCTTTGCTCAGCCAAAGACGATGGGCTCTAAATAGAAACATCCTGAATTAATCTTTTCTCTTACAAATATAGCATGTATATGTAGTGCTTTGTCATGAAACAGTTGTTTCAGTATTGCTAGCCCTGATGATACTGTTGCTGGTAGTGGTCTCGAATTCTTTTTTCACATGTTATGGCTGGGGACGATGGTCCTGAGTTATCCACGACAGCCCACAGATGAGCATAGGACTGGTATGTTTGTAAGTTATGCTAGAAGGAATGCATAGTGTTAAATGTCATTAACTCAGCTTAAACCGCAGAGCTTCTCTTAGTGGCAAAGGTATTTGAGTAGTCTTACTTCTCTTTCTTTCTGCTCTTCCACCCCATCCGCTTTTTTTTGCCCAAGGCTGCTTTGCTGTGTGGCTGCACAAACAGTTGTGCTGACACCGTGCAGAGGGTGGCATGGCAGTGAGGGTGGTGACGTTGATTTAACCAGTGCCAGTGTCTGATATCTAACGGCATTACACTTAACGAGCAAAGTGTAAATGGTGTTTTGCAGAGTGGAAGTGATATTGTCACCCCTCTTAGGGTTTAAACCAGTCTGGATTCAGAGCGCGTAGAGCTGCTTCAGGTAGGAAGAGAAATTGATAAAGAGACTACAAATCTTTTCGGTCTC
Source organism: Fulmarus glacialis (assembly GCF_000690835.1). NCBI lineage: Eukaryota > Metazoa > Chordata > Aves > Procellariiformes > Procellariidae > Fulmarus > Fulmarus glacialis. Next base: position 16,335 of record NW_009204272.1, read on the forward strand.
TCTTATTTATCTTGCACATCCAAAATCCTGTTCATTTTGAATGCAAAAGGAATAAAACAGAATCTGGTTTTTTTGCTCACTCCTTTCAGCCAGCGCTTGGTCCTGATAGACTTACCTGAGAGCTGCCGTGGCAGAGCTCATTCAAGTAACGCGTTTGACTTTCTGCTACTACTTTGTGATTTTGCTTTGACACAGTGTTCCCTCGGCTGGTGAAACCCTTTACGCCATGCATGCCTTATGCATGCCTTTGAATTGGAGCAAGGAAGCAGAAGTTCTGTATTTCTGCCTTTAGGACAGAGTTGCCTATTGCTTCAGCAGCTTGGCTTGATGAAGGGACTTTGGTGTTCAGTATTTACCCCTGTGTCATTTGCTCTTCAACCTATAAATATATATAAGAGGATATCCTTTGAGCAGCTTTAGAATATAAAAATTCTAAACCCCCTTTATTCAGTACATTTACCTGTGAAATGATGATCACTTCATAAATGACAATTTTAGTTTTCCCTACAGCAACGTAGATGTTTCTTCCTTTGATCAATACAGTCCATTAGGAATGAGAGTAATCAACAGAGCTGGATGAAATATTAATTGTGCACTTTTTAGCTAGATGCAGATTCATTCTGAATGAAGTGAGAGCAGGGGATTCTGGCATAATATCTGTGTGTTTTCCTGTTAAGTCCAGAATCATGAGTCTGTTTGCATGGGGATGTGTGTTTTCATTGAAATATTTGAGCTCTAATGGGAACTTTAAATGTGCTTTTTTGGTCAGGGGACAGGTTTGAAGCACTGAATGTGTTTTTGAGAGTTATATTCACGTTTAAAATCCATTATTCAAAATTTAGATAGCACATTAATTAAGAGGGCCAAGCCAATTCTTTCCATGTTTGCCATAATCCCTTTTCCCCTTTTGTTTCTGTTCTAGAAATCATGGGTACATTCATTAAAGCTCTCCTCGGGCTATCACCAATTTTTCACACAGTTAGATACTTTACGGTCTGGAATGGAGAAAGCGATCTTAAAATTAATTTTACTAAAGCACAAAGTCATGACTAGGAATTTTTTTATTTGATATGAATTAGTACTTAAAATAACAGAAGATTTTCTGGAAGGTAGGATAGTTACAGTAGGATAGTTGTTGTAGGATATTGTTATAGTAGGATAACCATGTGGGCAAACGTGCCTCTTGATCTGAAAGTCCCTTTCCTCTTCAGGTGAGACTGGTTGATGTGTTCGAAGGGGAAAGCACGTGCTCGTGTGCCAGCACACCACAGGTTTTCTGTATTTGCTTACATAGGCACGTTAAGTAATTTTATAGACTTCCTTGTGAAAGCAAGTGAGTGAAACTCTTCCTTCACGCATCAGTGGCCAACAGTTAAATTGGCGTGTTCCCTAGTTTTGTGTGCTGGTAATCAAAAAAAATTGATGGATGCTCTCATTAAAGGCAGTTCTTGCTGCTGGCTGGAGTTTCCTGAGCCACTCAGGACCAACAAGGACTGACTCTTTGCGGCGTAGTTGGCACGCAACTCTCTGCAGCGGTACATCTGGCTTCGTGCTCCCTTTCACGGACTAAAGCCTCTTGTTTTAATACATTAAGCATCCTTTGTTGGGATTTTGTATAAACACGAGTAAATGATTTCCCAATTACAGTATTAAACCAAGGAAGGTTAAAACCCACAGTCTCTTCTTTTTATTATTAATTTGGTCTGTATTTTGTAATCTTCTGTTGCTGAGATTTACAAATACCTTTTCTAAAGATGTTTTTTATAAGTCCAAGCCATCTTAGGATCAAAGCCTACAAATCTCACAGCCCCCACTTTGGAGCACACAGCAGCAAGCCTCTTTTTCTGGAAGGGAGCATGTTTTGCAGAGTTGATGGTATGGTTTTTTTTAGAAGCATACACCTGTTTCTGGTTACAGAGTGAAGAATGAATTGCCAATTACCTCTACATGTTAGAACATGACACTTCATATTGCAGGAGCTTGTGCTATCTGTTTAGCTAAGGCCCCCAACTAAGTAACCATCCGTTCTGAAATCATGGGGTGGAAAGACAGCAATCCTTGATCAGTCGCTAATATTTGTGCATGTGCAAGCTGCAGGAAGGGAGGTCAGTGCCACCGACCTTTGTTTTCCCATCAGAGCTCTTGAACAAGATGAAGTGATCGAAGCAGGATGCCAGTACATCAGCACGATCTCATTACTTTGGAAGCTGCATGCACAGATGCTGCTGTTGCTGCATCAGGCATCACTGATTTACATTCATAACACCTCCATTACAGCTCATTTGCTGCTACTTGTAATTAACCAGTTCTTCCCTTTTTTTTCCTCCTTTCCAGTAGTGTTGGGCAAAATCAGGGGAAAAAATAGACTGCAGTCATTCTGCTTAGACACCATCTAAGTGAAATCACTGTTGTAAAGCCAAAGTTTACATTAAACATTTTGGGAAATAATATCAAATCATATGCTTTGTTGCAAAGTGCTGTGTCATACTCAGAAAATAAGGTTTGTAAAAATAGTATTAAGATGTCTTATAAAGTAGTTAAGCTGTCTTGTTGCCTCCTAGTTCACGTGAGATTAGTTCAAAAGTAAAACTTTCTCTTCAATTGCTGGTAGTAAAAATTATTACTGGACTGGACTTGAAAATTGTGGCATCTGGCACGTATATTGCACCTACCTTACTCTGTATCTAAAAGGTAAAATGGTATAAAGAGGCTAAATGGTATAAAAAAAACTTATTTTTTTCTACTATGGGTAATAGGTAAGACGTCAGGCAGGCAGAGAACAAGTATGCTCTAATAGCTCCTTCTCTGAGCAGAGCTGCACTTTTAATTGCAGTTTATCTTCCAGTATTGCTTTTTATCTTCCTGTTTGCTTAGGACAGTCTAAATTGGAATGAATCTCAATCAGATTTGGACCTTGGTTAGCAGTCAGGGTTTCAGCACAATGTGTCTGTCGGGCCTGGAGTGTTCGACAAGCACCTCCGTATCTTCCAACACTCCCCCAGCAACTTGTTGCTGTTTCCTTTACAGTTTTAAAATAAAGTCCTCATCCTCAAAACATCCAAACAGCAGAAATGCTGCTGGTACTAGAACCATATTACATTTATTTTATGCTGGTCTTCACGTGTTTATGTCTCAGCTCATTGCAGATATTGGCAATGCAGAGTGCAGAGCTGCTGCTGGCAACATCTGGAGAAGGGGCTACTGCAGTTGTTGGCATCTGGGGGGGTGGTACCTGGGAGGTGGCATGGGATTCTCATGTCGCGGGTGTCACTCCTCTGTTTTGATAAAGGAGGAAGTTCATTTCTTTGCTGTCATTCTGTACTGCTTGCAGGCTCAAAGAAATAAATAGAATTGTGCCAGTTGCACTTGATTAACTCTTAATTTTTTCTTGAATAGAGCAAAATTGTGCAGCAGGCAGTTGGCAACATGTATGCTACATGGATGTTGGAGCATGGAGAAGCCTTTATATGTCTGCCTAGGATTTACGCTTTTTTATGTATTGGAATGCCTAATAAATTGCCTGCCTAATGTAAATTTAGCTTTAATTAGTCCATCTGTGTGCTACTGTAATAAAAATAATGAAAGGACCTGTATAGATGTGACACAAGTGCATGCAGTTGTCCCTTAAGGTTAGGGGACTTGACTGAGGTCAGTGGGGTAATATGCACCGAATCTGATTCTAGAATTAAGTGGTTAATGACTGCCATTTTTTACACAAACTTTGTAGGCCATTCTTCCTAATACAATATATATTTTTTCAGTGGCCTGATTGGTTTGGGTCTCATTTACAGGTAAGAGGTATAACGGTCCCCAAACTTTTGTTTTCCATCTTAACTAGAATCAAGCAGTGATTTTTTGGCTTTCTTTGTTGATCTTGTCAATAGCGCTTCGCGCATAAGATAATTTTGTTTTTTAAAAATGTAATTTTGTTTCTTAAGCAGTTCCATTCCCTAGGAGTTGACCTGGGCACCAGAATGTACATTTTCATATACCTTTGAACAGGGGAGCAGCATGAATCCTGCTCTCATGAGCATTGCTACTTCTTTCTACCCCCAAACTTACATAGTTTATCACTTATTCTCCTTTGATCAGAGAAAATTTGACATTTTGATAACTGAATTTTAGACAGTAGTTGCCTTTTGTGAATATGACCATTATGAAATTATTTCCCAGAAGATACAAGTCTTGAAAAAAAATTCTTTCTCTTTTTAGATTGAAATTTCCAGCAAGCTTTCCCAACGAGCATCTCTAAACACGACTGTGTAAGTCAATTAATTGAGCAGAAGGTAGCTCGGCAGCTACTTACAGCCCAACTGGTGTGACCGTACACACACTTTGCACAGAGTATTACACCTGCCTTGTTGTAGGAGACTGAAACTCTGATCCATAGACTGCAAAATCCTGACTGTAACAGGGCTCTACCTCTAACGGCTCGTAGGAAATGAGCCCATTGCCTTTAGACATTTAATAGTGTGTTACTGTGCTATGTTAGCCATGGAGCTAAGGGTTAGCCATGTTAGTTGGAAGTACTCAGGTCCAACGAGATAGTCTATCTCCCTAGCAGAAAATTAAAGTTTTATTTATTTCCCTTGAAATACTATGCTGTTATTTAATGCATGTTCTTTACAGGAATTTTTTTCCTGATGTTCTGCCTGTATTTTCTTTAAATTTTGCCCTGTTATTCTCAATACTCCTCAATGCAAAATGCTAAATTATTTTCTGAACGTGCATTTTGATTCTTTCAGTGGTTGTCACTGCATTTTTAAAGCATGAGTCCTGACATCTATAGGAGAAAATGCATATATTGCTCATGAAATGTCCTAACCAATTTTTTAAAGGCTTTTACAGTATCTGATAAATGTGTTTTCAGATTTTCTTGAACATGAGCTTCATTCTTAAGCAAATCAAAATTCTTTTCCTGCTGTTTTTGAAGAGGGGATTTCCTAAATATTTTTTGTTTGCTGTGGCATTTTAAAACATTTTGGCTTGTATAAATGTGACCTGATATTTATGTTCCATGCTGCGCACGTAGAAGCATGAAAAGCACACCTTCCAACCCTAAAAGAACATAAGAAGACACAAAGCTGTTCAGTAGGAGAATTTTTTCCCCATTACTGTTTATGGAGCAGTTAAGCGTTAGTGGGTTTTGTCAATTCAAGTGCTATGTGCCTCTATAGAGGATCTATAACTGAAATTGGAAAACTTGCAATGTTTAAAAAAAAAATTCATAAAGATGCACTCTCTCTCACTGTCCTCTGCCTTTCCGTATATATGCCTGCAATATAAAATCAAAGTATAGTCCTGAAACATTTAAAGCACACGTTTAAGCCTGGGGAAAGGAACTGAACAAAATAGATAAAACTAATATGTGTATCTTTAAGGAGACCACTCGAGTGCCATGTCCATGGCTATAAACTTTATAAAGATGGACTCCCCTGTCAAGGGTGTGTTAAGATGGATAATATTCCGTAGCAAATGCTGCACTGTGCCGTATGCATTACTGGAAGCACGAGAAGATCAGGATCGAAAGGTTTTGCGAGACAGGCTTTATAGATCCATGTGTAATAGACTACTTCTCTGTCTACCCTGCTGTACTGTTAGTGAAATCTTGCTCTTGCACAGGCTGATGAAATGCAGTCCCTTTTATTCCATCACATACATTCTTCTCCCTTTGCTTTGACTAGACACAGTACTTTGGCCAAAAAATTATTGTAACCCTCTCAGTAAAAAGATGCAGTCAACGCGGTCAACGTAGGTTTTAAAAACAAGTTCTCTACAGATAAATTCAGTGTCAAACGAATCCAGTTCACCAGCTCTTCTCTACTAAATATTTTGGCCGCTTTAGGTAGAGACATTGCAGATATTCTTCTGGACAGTCTACAAGAGATTTTGGTGGCTTTTCAAGAGAATTGATTAAGGATAAAGCTAATCTATGTAATGGCTCTGTCACAAGTTCTCTTTATTTTAAACCTGGAGACTTGTTACTCCTCTGTGGTTTCATAGCATGACACTGCATGGGGCAGAAATTGTCTTCAAGTTCCTCAGTAGCTGGTAAACCTCATGTTTAGGCAGATAATGTCATTGCTGCTTTTTGGATCCTTGCAGTACAGGTATGTGAAGGTCAAACTCCACTTGTTCTGGATATGCATTGTAAACTAATTGTTTTCAGATAATATCCAGATTAATACAGATCAAGCATTCCCCCTTCTTCTCCTTAAGAGGATGTGTGCACTACTGAAATAAGTTTGTTAATTCTGTCAGATTTTGCGTTCAGTGCTTGAATATAAAAATCCTTAGTTACATAGATCTCTGCTAAAAGGAACTACTGAAATACCGGTAATTTGGGCTTAGAATCATCATAGAGTGGTTTGGGTTGGAAGGGACCTTTAAAGGTCATCTAGTCCAACCCCCCTGCAGTGGGCAGGGACATCTTCAACTAGATCAGGTTGCTCAGAGCCCCGTCCAACCTGACCTTGAATGTTCCCAGGGATGGGGCATCTACCACCTCTCTGGGCAACCTGTGCCAGCGTTTCACCACCCACATTGTAAAAATTCTTCCTTAGATCTAGTCTGAATCTCCCCTCTTTTAGTTTAAAACCATTCCCCCTTGTCCTATCCGCTTCTTACTATAGGTTCTTGAACACGATATCCATTTTCCTGAGGTCTCTATTTAGTGTGTGTAAATTCCTATTGTAGTACAATATACGTTTCTCGAGCTAGACCCACTGTAAAGTGTAATCCTTTTATTGCATATTGAAAGAAATGAGAAAAGCAGTTATTTCTTTAAAACTTTCCTTGCCACTTAACATGGGTCCCAGTTTCAAGCCATTTAGGAGATCCATTAAGCCACTGGGTTGCTCCTATGCATGCATTAGTAACAGACTCAGTGTAATATGGAACAGGCTTGCTATATCATGGACACATTTATGAAGATTGATAACAACCAGGGTTCAGTGTTAACTTTTATTGTCAAATAGGCTACGGGAGAAACTGCCTGGTATTGCTTTTGCTTTGATTTATGAAAAGGTTGCTGCATGAAAAAGACATCACATAAAATAGCTCTGCTGGCAGTAGCATTATAAAATAGGGCCATAAGTAGACCAAACAATAACTAACTATAATTATGTTCCTTATTGTCTCTCTCAGCTCTCTGTACCTTTGGAAAGGTGCTTGCCCTCGCTACCACGTTAGCTTTAAAGTGGAATCACCTTTCCCACGAAGCGGGATGAGCATGATAAAATCCTGCTGTTTTATATAGGCAGTACCCCCAAAGGAGACCTTTTTTGTTTGTGCCATGAAATGAAAGAGGTCATTTAGATTTTACTTACTTGCAGAAGTGATACTAGGAGGAGGAGGAAAGGTATTTAGAAAAAATTGCTGTTTCTCTTACAGTTTCCATCACTGAGGTATTTTGCCCTAAATTATTATTGTTCTCCTGTAAGGGTTATTTCGGACTGTGTTATACTTAGACCCCTTAAAAACAAAACCAAAAACCCCAGCATGATGGCAAAGATCACCAGTTTTCATCTGTAGATGGCAAGAAGAATTATTTTCTTTCTCTTAGCCTAGTACCATCCTTTGTAATGAGATGTGCCGCAGCAGGAGCAAGTTGAATTCTTCACTTAGCAGCAATTAGCAGTAAAACTTTAGTGAGAACCAGTTGAAATCAAGGGGCATGACCCAAGTGGGAAAGATTTTAGTGGTTGATCTAAAGTTTGTCAAACTTGAGATACTTTAACTAAAAACCATTCCGCTACCAGATTATCTGAAGACCTTGGCAAAAAAAAAATAGCAACTTAAAAATCATACGTGATAAGGTTATAAAACACAAGGCATCAGAATCACTTTCTTGGATCAGATTGAAGTTCCATTAAATAATCCAGTGTCTAATTAATGCTGCCAGCACATGGCAAATGTGTAAGGAGAGACCTTTGTAAGATCTTCGTGAGCTGGCAATGATGTTTCCCTGCAATACCCTCTACCTTCTGGTGTTAAACTGCTTTCCAGGTACCATCATATCTTAGAATAGTCTCAGGGAAACGCCCACCGGTAGGCAGTGAAAAATAATGAAAAAATAACGAAAAGAAAAATGAAAATAATGAAAAACCCATGAATGCTGTGCTTTACAACTCATCTCTCTAAGTTCAGTTCATGATTTGTTCATGGTGAGAGGTGCGTTTTCCTTACTAGGATGCTAAAAGGGATGTTGAGGCCATTTCTATAGCACATTGTACAAGCGCATTAAAACTAAGATATATTATAGCAAGGTCCAGTACTCACTTATTATCAGCATGTTCGCAGGATGATTATTACTCTTTATGTGCGTTTGCTAATACATTATTGTTGTTACAGCCCAGCTGGTTATATTTTATGAAAAGGGTAGCTCGCCACAGCCCGGTACATGACCTGGGGAAGTGTATGTAGCCTTTGTGACTTACCAGAGTGAATCCAAGCCTTTTTTGTTAAATAACTTCATGCCCAAATGAAAAATTGGCATTTATTCTACTATCTCTTAAGGTTGCAACCTTCAGTTCCCTCAAGTAATCATTACCCATGGGAGCAGTGATGCTTGAAGTGTTTAACTGTTGATTGCTTTTTCTGTACGCTACTTCTACTCATAGTATCTCTTATTTCTGTGGTCAGTAACAGGCTTTTGGGCTTCTTACGGCTGAAGAAAATAGTTAAACATATATTGCTCTAGAGAGTAATATTTGGATAATAATGTGCCATGAGTAAGTGTCTTATGGTGCTTTGCATTGAAGGCAGTAGTTGACCTTTGCTATAGATAAGAAACGTGTCTCCTTATTAGAACACATTATATAGCACCTATATAAAGGGAAAGCTGTTTTTTTAGTGTAGCAGTATAAGGTGCTGTGAAGGTTTTATTACCACGATTTTGGGATGTTCATGTTACTCATAAGTTTACAAAGCCTGAAGTGAGCTGTATAGCTCTTGGGAAATAAGTGGCAGTAATAAATCTACAACATGGTATGCTGTCGTGTATTTGGTTTATGCTGCTCATTTGGGTTTTTGATCTTTGTTTAGGTCTGTCTATATTCTTTTGTGTGTGTGCTTTACAGACACAGTGATGTAACATTACTGTGGAAAATTTAACGTAGGGCCAGGAATAAAGTTAAAATGGATAAAATATCCATTGAAGTGGATAATTTTTTTTTTTTGCCACCTTCATATAGAAGCAGGTTTCAAACTGTTGCAAAACTAATTTTTCCTTTAAAAATTAGAAATACTGTATTGTATTTTTCCATAGTATGTAATGCTAGTGAATATACCCAAGAAGTCCTGCAACAGCAATGTTGCAAACCACTGGCATCAGCCACTTCTGTGAGAAATGTCAGCCTATCAATTAAAGTTCCCAAAGACTAGATCTACCTTATCATGAACACTAGCTGGATCTGAAGAGAGCAGCCTAAACCTCCATAGTGCCAAAAAGCCCCCCAAAAGTCCAAATACTACGAAATGGCACCACCTGGTGTTGTTTGCCATGGTGATCTTTGACTTGTCTGCTCATAAACAGCTGAGCGAGTGGAATCTTGCCAGACTTCATTAAATAATTTTTTGGGCGGAGTAATGAGACAGAGCTCAAGTGATGCCACATGCAAACTCTAAAAATAATTTGTGATCTGAATTTACATTATGAGGCTTGAAATGCAAGCGTTGATGTGCTGATCATGTATGCATGAAAGTGGGGGTTTTTGCTCAATTCAGACCGAGCAGATTTGACTCTTGTGGAGGGATTAGTTTGGGTTTTGTTCTGCCCAGTAGTTGGACAGACTTATGTACATCTGAGATGATTGTTCTTTGTCTCTTAACTTGCCAGACTTAGGAACTGGTTTTGATCAGTGCAAGACCAAGAAGTTCTTTCTGTATATATATATATATATAGCATATAGGTACATTACATGGATATAATGTATTCCATGTAGATAAAACTCTTCTTTCCAGAGTTTCTTCTGATTAAAGACTGTATTTACTATGCTATCTTTTCTACACTGTAAAGGCATGCGTGCCCCTGTTAGAAGTCTAAAATTTGTATCATTATCATCCACGTGATTGTTTATTTTAGTATCCTGGTATTCAATAAAAACTGTTCCTTAAGCTAAAAAAAATTGTGCATCCTAAATTTGGGTAATTCCAACATGTAGTTCCCTTTGCAGCTGCGAGGACCAGCTGTGTGTAAGGTACATTTGTATAATAATATGTTGGTGTACTTTGTATTTTAAGGGGTTTTATGTTCTTCTTTTCAGGGAGGGGAATTTTATAAACGAATAGTGGTTTGGGATAATAAAAGTCAATTAATATCAATTTAAATGAAAGTAGTCAATCTAATTTTGTCTGATGGGGTTGATGGGAGCCTTGTATTCATTTGATGACTTGCTCGTCAAGCTATTTGGAGTATAAGTAGTCACAGGAGGTCAGATCAGGGGTCCCCCTCGCTTCTTGGGCAACGGCTAGGAGTGGGTGTTTAGGGAACGCTGTAAAAATAGGGGAAGTATGCAGTGACACCATTTTACCTTCAAACAAGTAGTGGAGTGGGGCTTTCCTGAGCCAAATGTATTTTTGCTTATAATCTCTTGATGGACTTCTCTTACGTTACTGTATAATTGTCTTTTGAACCCAAATGTACCTATGATAACCCCAGTATCCTCTAGCAGTGAGTACCAGCTTTTCATTATGCGTTGTTTGGAAAAGGCTTGAATTATTTTTTCATTGTAAATCTACTGCTAGAAAATCTCACTGGCTGCCTCTCTTCCGTATGCCATTGATGATTTCACAGATCCATCTCATGTTCACTTGCAATTGTCTTTCTCCAGGCGGAAGAGATCTAGTCCTGATGTAACGTCCTGAGAGTCTGAAGACTAACCTTGGCAACTAGTTCATCAGTCTAATTAGGATTCACAACCAGGAAATCTTTTCTGATCCACATCCTAATGTTTTCCTATTGTAAGACCCAGCCCAAGAAGGGGTTTAAGAATGTGCATAGCTTTGCACATGCAAATGTGGAATTACTCACTTCTTGAAGTTCTGCTCGTATTTATGTGCTTTGCCAGATTTGAGATCATAAATTCTCTCTGTTAATCTTAGAGATGCTCTTTCCTCCCTGTATGCAATAAATAAGTTATTGCAATACAAGGAATGGTTTCCACTTGGCTTATGCTAAAAGCTGAGCCAATAGCCTACCAACATACCAGGTGTTTTACCAGGTGGGAAGCATTCACTAGGTTAAAAAACCAAAGTGTCTAAAAAGGTCAATAGTACTATCTGCCAGTCTTCGTTGTTAAACCAGGTTTTTGTCAACATATTGAACTTGACTTAGTACTCTCTAGACGTAATTAAATGTCCGTCTTCAAGCAGTGTGTGTGTGTGAATATGCTGGAATGTGTCTTTCCTCCTCTTCTCATCTCTGTCCCTAAATTTCAAAGGTCAGAATGTTTGAAATAGATTTTTATTTGCTTTTAAGAAGGCTGGGTGAGCGATGAAATAAATGAGAGGATGACAAACATTTGCCTGTGGTTTTGTCAGTGCTGGGATTTTAGACGAAAGAGTCTAAAATTAACACGGGCAATATTAACACGAGGGCTGATCACTAGTGGCACAAAAGATACATATATCAGCAGGCGGAGTAAGTTGTATTCCGACTTCTGCGTAAGTCATTTATTTAGTATTACTACACACATTTAGCATTCTCGATTGTAGAGCAGAAGCGACTGTGGTTCTCTTCTACCATTTCATCATAGATTCATTAAGCAAATTCTTTCTTTTACACCTTTTAGAAAAGTCACACTATGTAGTCAAGTGTAAATAAAAGCAAGAATCAACTCTACAGTACTTGATCTTTTGCTGGCAGCACTTCCCACACAGTAATTTTGAGGGCTCTGTGTGGGCACAGTTTGATTATGGACTGCTTCATAACATCAGTTGTAGATATTCAGAAATCAGATCTGTGGTATTACTTCCAAATGATTTTTAGGAGAACATAACCATTTGGTTTGTGCTTTACATGTTTCATAATGCACTTTCAAGTCATCACCTACTTAATGTGCGAAGACAATTTTAAAAAATAATTTAATATAAAGATTTTAAATTAATTTAAAAACTAAAAATAATGGTGCAGCAGTAAAGACCTTCATTACCATATGCCCTTTTGTCTTTTTTCTCCTGTTATCTGTTTTGCAACTATTTTCTATACTATAAACAAGTCCTGCAAATTCACTCAGCAGAGATGCTGTTGGAAGTGGCTCTTTTTGGATGAGGTAATCTTAAAAAAAACCAAAAAACGAAAAAAAACCCCAACAACAAAAACCAAAAACCCTCACCACCACCTTTTTGTGTCATGATGGAAAATACCACTGTCTTGCTGCTCTTTCAGACTTGTCGCTTACACTTTATCTTTGAGCTGACTTTCTCTCTAGGTCTTCTCAGCTAGACTTACGTTTCGCTCTTGCTGACTCTTTATGCAAAATATCTCAAACATGGCCTTTCTTGTCCATCTGCTCAGCTAAATCCATCACACCTCAGGCTACCAGTTACTGCAACATTTTTTTTTTTTATTGTTTTTGTTTGCCCCCTGGCCATGAGAAGTGAATTCTTGCCCTGATGATGTCTGTGGAAAGCAGTGCTGCAGATAATTTCCTACCCTGTATTCACATCCTCTCCTTTCATCCTGCCTCTGGCTTTCCCATCAACATTATCCCATGCAAGTCACACGTCTTCACTTTCGAAGCCCCGCATTTCCCATTTCTGCTTCCCTACTGTTTCCAATTCCCTATTTACTTTCTCTCTGAACCACTCGCGACACCACCTTCCATCCCTCACTCATCCACTTCTCAAACAAGCACCAAGTTTCTCTGTTTCTCAGAAGGAATTTCTGCTAGATGTAGACAACGTTACTTGATTAACTTCCCACAAATCCCTCTAAAAATCCTCTCGGTTGCTCACAAAGCACTTGAAAACAATTAGGCCGTTGCTATACTTAGGAGGCTGCCTATCGCGAGAGTACAGGTTGCCTCAGTTTCCTTGCTTCACCATCAATTTGTTGTTTCTTACCTTTGTGTGCATTGTAAGCATGCTGAGAAGAGAAACATCCTCCTCCTTTTTTTTCCCTCTGCATGCTAGCTAGCGCAGTTGGGGTCTGGTCACAGCCTGGCTCCTCTCCTACATCAGTAGGAGTAAACAAAACAGGTCAGGACACCGTCTCCAGTGCTCTCCTCTGCTGGTGCATTGGGTCTAATCGGTAGCACGTTCGTTTATAGGGTTTTGTTTTGGAGCTAACGCTTACTTGGACAACACCGAGCATGACCAGGGGAACAGCGTGTGCTGGGGACTGTCCCCAGTTTGCGGTTTGGAAGTGGATGTGCTGAGCTGCTAACAAGAGCGGAAGGCAAGATTTTACACTTAAGAGACGCAGGTTGTGCTGTATCGTGCTGCTTGGCCTTGGACCCAGAGGATCATCTCTGGTCTGTTTTATTTAGTAGTACAGAGGTAGCCTTAGAGGCCAAGGGTTACACAAATAAAGACAGATGCTTTTGATAGGTGTCAGCATTTTAATGAGGAATAAAATTAAGCCCTGGATACTTCTGGCCATCTAATGGCAGTATTTTTTGTATTGCATGCTGGTTTTTTGTTGCTATTTTTTTTCCCCATATTTTATGACAATTGCCTGAAGTCCTGATCTGGTGGGATTATGCCAGATACCTGCACAGTTGGAAACTCATCAGCGATTCAGATTCCTTTAGTCAGAATGTCAGTTTTATGACAAAACTTGTAAAGCTTACCGTGGTGATTTCAAATTTCCTCTTTAGTAGACATTTTGTTTGAATGCCATGAAGGGGCTCCTTTCTCGGTGCCCCCATGAGTACAATAAGCTATGCTCTTTGAGACAGACTAGATGAGTACAAAGTTACCTTCATTAAATTTTCTCTTCATGCTTTAGCATAGAATATTTTTTTTTAAAACTCTCGTTTTCTTTTGTGTCTTCATCCTATTACCTTTATGAGATTGCGGTGCATCAGCTTGATGGAAAAGGTGGGTGCGCAGCTCCCTCGGAGGTTTATTCCAGCACACAGAAATATTCTGCTAGCATGAGAGGTGCTTGAGGAGCAGCTGGAACAGTGAAAGCAGATCAAGTAATTGTAAACTTAATAAAAACACGTCGTTACTAGCGTGCCATGTGGCGCATGCTGCAGATAAGACTGCTGTTCATATTGACTTTTGCTAAGAAAGGCATTTTAGATTTCATGTGTGTTGATTCTGTAGTTATTGAGTTGCACGGAATGGAGATGGAGGTCTGTCAGGGTTTCTTGGCAGTCCTGGTTCACTACTATATTGTGTATTTTTCCTTCAGTTTAGTTGCGAAATTCCCAAGTGATTAAAAAAAAAGGGATACTTTCCCTGCCACGTGTCCCAAAACACAGATCTCTCAGGACATGGGATAGTTCAGGGAAGGGACCTCCTGCTTGAAGCAGGGTCAGCTCTGGGACCAGACCAGGTTGCTTTATCCATCCAGGTATTTAAAACCTCCACGTTTTTATTACAGATTCCACATAATTAATGATTTTGCACTATCTACCTTTTCTTACAAGCTTTTTCTTCAGTCAAGCCCCGCAGACCCTTCTGTAAAATTACCCTTATTTATAGGACCTTAGAGGAGTTCTGTAGGGAGATACTTCATTTCTCTTTTGAGGAGTTTCCTTGCTGTTGGCTGTTTCTGACCATCCATCTGAGAGTCTTGTCATCCATCACCAAACAGAAATCAATCGCAAACCCTTCGGTGGGGTTACCATAATGGACATTGAAACCTTCTTTCCTGAAGGGGAGATCCTGCAGCACGTGGTTTATGGCCATCTAATGTTAGACAGTAATCTCATTTAGCGTTTTCCCAAAAGTGCAAATAGTGCATTAGGGTAGCATAACAAGCACAGCAGATCAATATGGAGACGGTGCTCTCGTTCAACAGATTAATCCAAGAAAATGGACTTTGTTGACTTGAAGGAAGTGGCCCTGTTCGCATTGACCTGCATCAGGTCTGCAGTGCCTGGAAGGACGGGCAATGGGCTGAGAGCATTTTTTGAAAAATCACCAGTGAAAAGTCATAGTATGAAAACAAGTAACTGTGGGGCTGGAGAGGCAACCTGTCTTACAGGGCTCCGATATGGCTGGCAATGTAAAGAGTCCATTGAAGCATTCAAATAAGGAATAATACGTGGACTTCAAATGGTCACTAATGGCATGGCTCAGGGAAAAAAGCAATCAAAAAAGCTCCTTAATGTAGGTTAGAGTACCCCCGTTGGAATGGCTTTAAATACATTTACAGAATTTATGTAGCAAGTGTACGGCAGCCCATTTCCTTCACTCTTCACCTTTTATATAAGAAGTCACTTTAAAATCACTTGTGAATAAAGGCACAGCTAGGTTTACTGTGTGTATTTTTTGTTAACTCATGGTCTATTGTATTGGTTTATCAATCCAGACCAGGGTTTCAGACATTTAAAATGAGCTCTGGTTTAGTTGGACCTAAATCATCACCGCTGAGTCTCTTACGTCTACAAAGAGCGTACATGGTGCTTCCTCTCGTACTCCATCCCGATACAGACCTTGCCGTAATCAGTCGGTGTGCAGCAGTTTATGGTCATACATTTTGATGCCTAACACGCTTTTGAAGTGCTTGCTGATATCAGCAGAGGGGGGATTAAGGGAAAATCCTCATCCGTAAGAGTCTACAGAAGTTTGAACTTTCAGATCATGAAGTGTGTAAGCACCTGGGACTGCATTTAAATTCTGTTTTAGACATTTCACAGTGGTATGGTAATGAATGAAAAGAGTAAGAGGGATGTTTTATATAGGTATATACTGTAAAATCAAGGTGACTTAACATTCCTTTTTTTTGGTACTACATCTTGAGTGATTGCCAAGAAGTCAGTTCCCCTAAGGAACAGCATTGTGCTTCGCTTTTCACTTTCTTACTGTAGTAAAATAGAGAGATCTGCCTCAGCCAATCAGCAAAATAAGAAAGAACAGAATATTCATCTGAGAATACTGTGGCTGATGAGTCCCATTTTTTTTACGACCTTATTGAACTAAAAATAATGTGGGCTGGAACGGATGTTAGAGCAGCCACTGTCAGGCTTTCCTGGTACGGTAATTGGGAAGGTGCATTAAGTATACAGTTCGCACGTGTAAAGCAAATGGTTGTTTTCAAGGCTTGTGAACTGTAAATGGTTTTCTAAATTTTCATGTGTTTTTTTTTTACCATTGAAATATTTTATCTTTGGTGTGAAAGGCGTTTAACTGTGATTTGTTTGTCTCTTACAGAAATGAGTACCTTAAAAAGTATTTATGAAGTAAATGTCCAGTTAGCTTAAAATTTCAATGGACAGTTCATCTCTGAAACACTTCACCAACCCCCTTATTTTTGAAATAGGAAAATATTGTATTGCCATTTTAATTCTGTGGCACTATCAGTGTGAATAACATTTTATAGATTAATGCAAATTACAAGATTTTTGTCCAAAAGAGGTTGGATTTTAGAGGACAGACTAAAGAAGCTTCCATTCCTTTGACTTCCGCTGAAGGCAAAAAGTGTATTGCATCAGCCAAAAAGATGGCAAGAGTAATGAATCCATACAGTAAAGAAAATAGACAACATTTCTAAATAATTTGCACATCTGGCATCAGGATTAGAATTGAGGTGATGGGAAGGAGGATGCGCCAAAAATAGAGATCATCAGATCAGCAGAAGTAGGTTGCGTGATTTGCTGATGGTAGCAGGGTTTTTATATTCTCGAGGTCAGCCCAATGGGTGATTTCACTTTTATGCAGGAGCAATATTTAATAAGTAGCAAGATGATATATGTGGTCATAGGGCTATACAGCGATGAAGCTTTCCTGTGGTTCTGTGACCGTTGCTCTGATGTAGGTGAGATCAGATGTGCTTCGTCATTGCTGGGATCTTCAGTTACAGATGTGTGCTCATATGAAGTTGGATGTTAATTTTCTCTGCCAGCTGGAACCTGAGTACTGGATTGGGAGGATACTTGTAGTCCTAATAGCCAAACTTCTGCAGCTCACCTTGATGTTTGTGTCTGATGTTACCCACTTTATACTCCAAATAGCTCTAGAAAAAGCCTTTGTTTATAACTTCAGTGTGTTTTCCATCATTTCTATTATTTAGTTTACTTCTTTAAAAAAAAATTTTAAAAACGGAGTTGCATCTTTCCTGAAATCTTTTTGAGAAGGGAGCCAAAATGTTCTTTTCTCTTTCCCCAGGCGGTATGAGTCTCATCCAATCTGCGCTGATCTGCAGGATAAAATTCTACAATGTTATCGGCAACATGCTCAGGAGACCCTCAGCTGCTCTGCCCTGGCTAGCCAGTACCTGCATTGTGTCAATCATGCCAAACAGGTGGGTATAGAAATACTGCCACTGAATTAATGATGGAATGAAGAAGAGGGGAAGACTATTGGGTTATCCAGTTAGTCCTTCTTACATGCTAAAGCAGTACTCTTTGCAGTATGTATGTTCTCACAAGCTCTTTCAATTTATTTAAATACTAGGGTTTCCATCTCTTCCCTTGGGAAGCTCTTGTTTAGTGTAGTAACTATTGCTGTTGGCAGGTGTTTCCTGGAGTCTGCAGTTTTAGCAATAAAACAAGGGGATTAAACTACGTGGTACTATTTGTCATAAATATGACCACTTTCAGTAAGAAATGAATGGATGTCTCAAACTAGATTGCTCACCAGTTGGAAGCCTTGATTTCTTTTATGTTAGGTACTCTGAAAGTCTGATACTACCGTTTACCTGGTCTTGTCCTCCTCTCATCCAATTTGCTAGGGTATGGGTTGTTACTGTAGATTATAAACTTTAATGCTTTATTAGTGTAGCATAAGGGAAAATTATAGTAATATATACATCTTTCAGTTAAAAGAAGCTAAATTTTCTAAACATGATTCTTTTTCAACAGTTTACATCTTTCAAATATATTCATATCTTTCGTATGCTGACCTTGATTGTGTTCTTAAAGAAGCCAGTTGCAAATGTTCTTACAGGCCATATATGTAGTGTACGTTAAAAATGCTTAAATAAGTCTACTGATCTTTATTTCTGCTAAAATCTATGAGTTAGTATTTGAACATGTGAAAACGCGTGCTCTAATGCGTTAGCAGAGATCCAGCAAGCACGTCTAGTATTTGATAATGATAATAATTTTCACTCGAGTTAATTTTGCCTGTACGGAATAGGAGTAAGACTTTGACCGTAATCATTCACCGTGACCTTTTTGCTGTTACACTGGTGCAGTCTTGCTCTGGTATTACTGAAGATCTTGCTGGAGTTAACACTGCTCGTGGTCTAGTGCTATGTAAAACACGGTAGGAGCCAACAGTTGCGTGGCAATGCTAAAGCTGTTCCTCAGTCCGCAGCACTTAATACATTTGTGCGGTGCTATTATTGTTGATTCTTTGTTTATATAGTTAGTATGCTCCTTTTTGCACAGGCAGCCTGGCTGGATTGGCAGTGCTAGAAGAGAGACTCGACTAACGGCTATAGCATGGCTGTTCTCTGAACAATGCAGGACGAGGACAATTTGTGTGGCTGTCCAGGCAGCTCTAAAATCACTTTGTGATATTAAACGTTGTTATCAACAGTGAAAACTTTAAAGAGGATCCACGTGACAAAATATAAAAGTCAATGAGATCACCCTGTCCTTTTCAAAATCACCTCCTTCAGTATCTCCTTTGGTGTTTCTCCTGCCCACTTGTTAATGCACCAAGCTCCTGAGCTCCTTCATTTCCTTAAAAACTCGGCAGCCTGCCAGATCTCCCCGCTCATGAAAAATTTTCCTCATCTCCTAGGCTGAGGCTTTCTTTCATAAAGCTACTGACACTTTATTCATTTTGGAAAGATGGTTGAGCCATGCTCAGACACCCAAGCATGAGCAGTGCAACCAGCTTTGCCCAGGTGCTATGGGTCCAGCCAGCAAATTTTGCTCATCCCCTTCTTCCCTAAGCTGTACAGTTCTCCATGACCTTGTGAACTTGATTTTTTTTTTCTTTACATTGGTGGAGTTTTTTAATTAATTCCTACTATGACAAACAATAATTGGTGTGTATATTTATTTTTTCTAAGTTTTCTCTTAGTTTGATTTTTGTATTCCAAAATCCACTCTGAAGTTATGGGACCATGGGTGTTTCTGAGACATTTTAGAAAAAAGGCCAGTGAATAATACTAGGTTGTTATGTAGTGGACTAGATTTTTGCTGTGGCTTACGTCACCTGGAACACTAATTTCCTGTATGTATAATTCTATATTATTTTTAAAGTAACTAGAAAATTTAGATTAGTTATACATGTTTAAGCTATAACTGAAGTTTGTACCTGATAGGAATTTCTGCAGAAGACTGTGATGAGGATGAATTAATTCATGTTCAGAAGGTGCAGGAAAAGGAAATTGCATAAATATGAGCATTAGGTTTTTGAACCCTTTTAAATACCTTTTTTGTTGAAGATCTTCAACCAAGTCTGTCAAGTAGTTAAAAGTGTTTCCTAAATACTTCTTATTCTCTTTCACACATGCTTCAAGATGAGAATTCAGAGAGGTTTCTCTCTTATGATAACAGAGGAAGAGAAGCCTTTTATGATGGAAATATTTGCAAGCAGAAGCAATTGTTTTTCCTAATGAACATCAGTTCTCTGTAGCTCATCGTGCAAGTATTGCAGCTGTAATTGTAATTATTTTTACTCGTTGATTGCCCAGAGGTCCAGACAAACAGTTACTTTGAAATAATTGCTAAACGCTGTTACAAAATACTGCAAAATTACCTACTGTTGTGTGCTTGGTTGGAAGACAGAGGAGTGGGATAAATAGCAGATTCAGAAATGAAAAAGTTAACTGACACTGGCTACAAGAAACAAACAAAGAAGAAAATTTGCTAGAGGGAATAGACCAAGATATTGAAAACCAAATAAGTTAACTAATCCGATTTCCTGGCGGTGAGTCTGGGCACTTGTGCTCAGGCTGAGCACACTCTGTGCTTTTCATAAATTGAATTTATTGACTCCTCTTTCTTTCCTATCTTGCTTATAATTATCTCACCCTCTCTTCTGTATGCTCCTTATTTCTCATCCTGTCTGTAATCTCATGTCTCTATCTGTCCTTTTCTCCCCTTGTTAGAAAGGCCCAGAGAGCTGTTAATTCAGGGGAGTTTGACACATTGTTGTATCTTCACTTTAAATCTTTTCCCAAAGTCATGAGAAGCTTCTGAGATAAATTAAACTCTATTATTAATGTTTGCATTTTATTATAATAGTAAAGGAGAGAAAAACCTACTTAATGGAGCCATTAAGGGGAAGATATTAGGATTGTCTGTAGCATGTATTTGTACTCCCACTGCTGAAATAGAATCATAGAATCATTAA